>NC_042965.1:40543892-40818892 GCF_901001165.1 Salmo trutta | reverse complement strand
CGTAAAAGATTGGTCTGGGTAGTCCTTTGATTAGCTGTTCAGGAGTCTTATGGCTTGGGGGTAGAAGCTGTTTAGAAGCCTCTTGGACCTAGACTTGGCGCTCCGGTACCGCTTGCTGTGCAATAGCAGAGAGAACAGTCTATGGCTAGGGTGGCTGGAGTCTTTGACAATTTTTAGGGCCTTCTTCTGACACCGCCTGGTATAGAGGTCCTGGATGGCAGGAAGCTTGGCCCCAGTGATGTACTGGGCCGTACGCACTACCCTCTGAGATGCCTAGCAGTCGGAGGCCAAGCAGTTGCCAAACCAGGCAGTGATGCAACCAGTCAGGATGCTCTCGATGGTGCAGCTGTAGAACCTTTTGAGGATCTGAGGACCCATGCCAAATCTTTTCAGTCTCCTGAAGGGGAATAGTCATTGTTGTGCCCTCTTCATGACTGTCTTAGTGTTTGGACCATGATAGTTTGTTGGTGATGTGGACACCAAGGAACTTGAAGCTCTCAACCTGCTCCACTACAGCCCCGTCGATGAGAATGGGGGTGTGCTCGGTCCTCCTTTTCCTATAGTCCACAATCATCTCCTTTGTCTTGATCATGTTGAGGGAGAAGTTGTTGTCCTGGCACCACACGGCCAGGTCTCTGACCTCCTCCCTCCTTCCTTTCATTTCATGTCAGGTGAGTTGAGAAACCGATTTAGGCCTATAATTATTCTATATCATAAACCAGGTAGTTTGGGTCCTTGATGCTGGCTGATTGGCTGAAACAGCATTCCAGCCGTGTGTACAGTATATCTGACAATATACCCCGGCTATGACGCAATGCTTGTGTAAATATTATTGTGCTGAAAAACTCTGTTGTATCACAACTGTTTTGCCAAATGCGTTCTACATCTGTTGTACAACTTGAGTGTGTGTATTTGGCCAGTGTGTGGCTGCATGTGTTTGCAGACAGCAGGAAGTGTGAGCTCCACAGTCAGGATCCATACCAAATGGCACCCTATTCCCATAGTGCACTACTTTAGACCAGAGCCCTATCTAGGGAATAAGGTGCCATAGGCCTCTGGTCTAAAGTAGTGCACTATGTAGGGAATATGGTGCCATAGGCCTCTGGTCTAAAGTGGTGCACTATGTAGGGAATATGGTGCCATAGGCCTCTGGTCTAAAGTGGTGCACTACACTGAGCGTACAAAACATTAGGAACATCTGCTCTTTGCATGACATAGACTGACCAGGTGAATCCAGCTGAAAGCTACGATCCCATATGGGTGAATGAGCAAAACAAAATATTTAAGTGCCTTTGAACGGGGTTTGGTAGTAGGTGCCAGGCGAACTGTTTTCAGTGTGTCAAGAACTACAGTGCTGCAGGGTTTTTCACACTCAAGAGTTTCCTGTGTGTATCAAGAATGGTCCACCACACAAAGGACATCCAGCCAACTTGACACAACTGTGGGAAGCATTGGAGTCAATATGGCCCAGCATTCCTGTGGAACGCTTTCGACACCTTGTAGAGTCCATGTCCTGACGAATTGAGGCTGTTCTGAGGGCAAAGGGGGTTGCAACTCAACATTAGGAAGGTGTTCCGAATGTTTTGTACACTCAGTGAATATAGGGAACAGGGTGCGGACGCACCCTGAGAGGCAGCAAGGCTGGTGACAAGGGCTCTCTCTGTAGGGTGGCATTTAAACCTCTTTTAGTGCTTTGCTTTGAGAGCCGGCCCTGGCCTTCAAACTGCCTGAGTACAGAGAGAATGCATGATGACAGCCAACTCAGTGGCAGCCAGCAGAATACAGGAACGATTTCAAACCGTTTGGGTTGGAGAGTGAGTGGGGAACACAACTCGCCGACAAAAGAAGAAAAAAAAAGGAGAGTCATTCTGTCATTGATGTCAGAAAGACTGTGACGAGCCTGTGGGGTTTTGTTGTTCCGTTTGACAGAGAAACAGAACCTTCAACAAAATGGTGTTGAATACATTTTCATTTTGGAAATTGATTCGAATGATCTGACCTAAATCATCCATTAGGAATTAGACCATCGCCCTACTTGTAGAATTTATTAGAAAAGTTAACAAATCTTGTAGAGAAAATGTTAGAAAATGAGATGTGTCAAGTTACATTTTGAAAAATATTCTCTATCAAAATGACATCAAGTTTCTGAGCAATGCAATGTCCTTTAAAGCACATTATAATTAATTTCCTTGAAAATGTAGACAAGCTTTTTCCCCCCATGTTTGCTGTTGATATCAGGATATATTATATATATTTAGAATCAGTCAAGATGATGGAAAGTCTGAGCATGTCTGTGTTGTGTGTGTCTGAGTATATCTGTGTTGTGTGTGTGTGTCTCTGAGCATGTCTGTGTTGTGTGTGTGTGTGTGTCTGAGTATATCTGTGTTGTGTTGTGTGTATCTGAGATGCGAGGTCAAGTCCACCACTTATCATACCCGGCTGGATGTGTTATTTATAAGTGATATTTCAAAGTGCAGTTTTCAGAGTGTAAGGCAGGCTGACCTCGTTCTACTCATCCCCCCCAAACCCCCCCCCCACACACACACACACACACAGTAAAGAGGGACATGAACTACAAACAGAGCACAGACACAACATGATATACATGTATTTATGATAAACAAACTATTCAAAAGAAGGTATAAAATAAACACCTCAAACCTGCTTCGCTCTTTACACACACACACACACACACACACACACACACACACACACACAACGTTTCTGCGTCATTACAGCAGGGCAACGGTGTCACAGTCAGACAAATGAAAAGGTTGCTGGTTCTTACTGTATGTATAGACATAATACAAATATTGAATTTTAAAAAAAGCACTCGGCATGAGTCAACTGAACCCTGGGGGGGTCTCCTTTCTAGATGGAGCAGGGTTGAGATGATGTTGTAGGTTACGATACTCTGAGTAAGATCACTTTTATAAAGGCTTTCTAATTAGTTTATACATTATACATCACTATTTGTTCTAGTTCGTTGGTTAAAGTTACTGTGTTACTGTATTACTGTGTATTACTGTATTACTGTGTATTACTGTATATTACTGTTACTGTATTACTGTGTTACTGTATTACTGTGTGTTACTGTGTATTACTGTGTTACTGTGTGTTAATGTGTGTTAATGTGTATTACTGTGTGTTACTGTGTATTACTGTGTATTACTGTATTACTGTGTGTTACTGTGCTACTGTGTGTTAATGTGTGTTAATGTGTATTACTGTGTGTGTGTGTCTCAGTTATAGATTTAACAGATAGGCGACATTGGTTCTTTAATATGCCTCAATACATCTACTATTAAATCATTTGAAGTAAATGTTTTTTCTACCCCACAATTCAATTCCCCCTCCTTCAAAAGACTGATAGCAACTTCAAGTGGAGATGTGTGTGTTTGCTTACCTGCGTGTGCGTGTGTGTGTGTGTGTTTGCTTGCCTGCGTATGTGTGTGTGTGTGTTTGTTTACCTGCGTGGGTGTGTGTGTGTATGTTTGCAGGGGATTTTTTCCATTTGCACATAGGAAGGTGGTTATTGTAAACAATATTTTCCATAATAATAATAATAATATAATAATATTTTCCATAACGACCAGAGACTCGAGTAGAAGGCAAACAGACTGTGGTTAGGAGATGATGAAGTCCCATGTCTACAATTGAGTCACTGTATATATCAGTAATCGTGACTAAGGTAATACTTAGGGAGGTGCCAATATCTTGCACTCAGATGTCCCAGGAACGGATTTACACACAGCGTAGGGAACTATTAGCGCACAAACAAACAGACATGTAGAGAATTGAAAAGCAATAAACCTAGCATACAGTCTAGTCAACTACCGCTAATAGTGAAAATTGCAAATGTAAACAAAAGTCCATTCTTTTTCACTCGTTCACACAGATAGTACTAGTTCATTTTTTCTGTCAAAATGAGCATTTCTCCCACCACCTCATCCATCCACGTATGTCTTGTCCAGTTAATAACATTTTACTACATTTATTTGTTTGTTCAGTATTAAGTGTTGGGGTCAATTCCAGTCAATTCAGGAAGTACACTGACATTCCAAAATCCAATTCTCTTCAATTAGGAAAATGTCAAATTAGAATTTGGTTTACTTTCTGGTTAGAATTTAAATGGAATTGGTTTGAATACTCACATGTATTCACAGCATCACATGCATTTACAGCATCACATGTATTCACAGCATCACATGTATTCACAGCATCGCATGTATTCACAGCATATACATAAGTTGTTTCAATGAAGGAACTCACCATGAGTTGTATCCATAAAATGACCTTTGATTCTCTTGCTATACCCCTCAAATCACCTGGGATTCTCTTCACTGTTGTTATACATCCTGCTTGAACAGTTGACAATGCACCAAAAGATGCCCACCGAGGAACACAACCACCGAGGAACACAACTACCGAGGAACACAACTACAGAGGAACAAAGAGACAAGGAGAGCGATAGATAGAAGTGTGATCTATGAGTGAGAGATCCTTTGCGTGGGAGAAAGGAGGAGGAATAGAGTGGAGAGGGAGAGGAGGAGAGCAGGTGTGACAGTTCTGATGGCTAGCTGGGGAAGAGAAAGATAACAACCCTGCCACTTTAAAGAGAGAAACAGAGATACAGAGAGAGGGAGGGAGGGAGGAGAGAGAGACAGAGACAGAGACACAGAGAGAGAGAGAGCGGGAGGGAGGGAGGAGAGGGAGACACAGGAGAGATACAGAGCGAGAGACAGGAGAGAGAGACACAGAGAGAGGAAGGGAGGAGAGAGAGACAGAGAGATAGAGGGAGGGAGACAGAGAGACAGAGAGAGAGAGGGAGGGAGAGGGAGGGAGGGGGAGGGAGGAGAGAGTGAGAGAGGAGAGAGAGAGGAGAGACAGAGGAGAGAGAGCGAGAGACAGAGGGAGGAGAGAGAGACACAGAGAAAGGAAGGGAGGAGAGACACAGAGAGAGAGAGGGAGGGAGGGAGGAGAGGGAGACACAGAGAGAGAGAGAGAGAGAGGGAGGGAGGAGAGACAGAGGAGAGAGAGCGAGAGACAGGAGAGAGAGACACAGAGAGAGGAAGGGAGGAGAGAGATAGAGAGAGAGAGGGAGGGAGGGGGAGGGAGGAGAGAGAGGAGAGAGAGAGGAGAGAGAGCGAGAGACAGAGGGAGGAGAGAGAGACACAGAGAGAGGAAGGGAGGAGAGAGAGACAGAGAGATAGAGGGAGGGAGACAGAGAGAGAGGGAGGGAGGGAGGAGAGAGAGACAGAGAGGAGAGAGAGACAGAGGAGAGAGAGCGAGAGAGCGAGAGACAGAGAGGAGAGAGAGCGAGAGACAGAGGATAGAGAGCGAGAGAGAGAGAGACAGAGGGAGGAGAGACACAGCGAGAGGAAGGGAGGAGAGAGAGACAGAGAGGGAGGAAGGAGAGAGAGGGAGACACAGAGAGAGAGAGAGGGAGGGAGGAGAGACAGAGAGGAGAGAGAGCGAGAGACAGGAGAGAGAGAGAGACACAGAGAGAGGAAGGGAGGAGAGAGAGACAGAGAGATAGAGGGAGGGAGACAGAGAGATAGAGAGAGAGAGGGAGGGAGGGGGAGGGATGAGAGAGAGGAGAGAGAGAGACAGAGGAGAGAGAGCGAGAGACAGAGAGGAGAGAGAGCGAGAGACAGAGGGAGGAGAGAGAGACACAGAGAGAGGAAGGGAGGAGAGAGAGACACAGAGAGGGAGGAAGGAGAGAGAGGGAAGAGAGAGAGAGCAACAGAGGGAGGAGAGAGAGAGAGCGAGAGACAGAGACACAGAGAGAGGGAGGAGAAAGAGAGACAGAGGGAGGAGAGAGAGAGAGGGAGGGGAGAGACCGAGAGAGAGAGAGAGAGAGAGGAGAGAGACAGAAAGAGCAACAGAGGGAGGAGAGAGACAGACACAGAGAGAGAGGGAGGAGAGAATGAGTGTGACAGGGATGGAGAGAATACAGTGAGGAGACTGGAGAGGAGAATGTTGACAGCAGGAGGAGAGTTAATAGTGAGGAATGCTGGTTTCTCAGTGAAGAACACAGGACAGCCAATGAGGACTTCTCTGATGGTACAAAACATGGGTCTGAGGTTGAGCTTGAGCACAGGTAAACACTCCCCTTGTCTTTTTGTTGTATTGAGAGAGAGACGAAGAGACAGTGTGTGTATGTCCCCTGGCATTATGCCATAACTGTTGAATATTCCAGGTTTTAAAACAGTCCAAGTCTCCATCGATCTGTGACGACTCGGCAGACAGCGTCAGGTCCTGGTCACTCAAGGCTGAGGTAATAAAGACGGCCTTTTGAACAACTCAATACCCTGTCAGCACTGTGCTCAGCCTGTGAAGACAGGAATAAGACTGTTTATAGCGCGTTCTTCACGTCCAAGACTAACTACTCACCCAGAGTCATACAGAAGTAGTTTACTCATGGACAAAGAAAGAGGCTGACCTAGGTCAGATTAAAGTCACAAGTGTGTTAAAATATCACATTTATCAAAAAAGGCAAGCACACAAAAATGGGATTCAGTTCTGTAAATTCATCTCATTATTTACAGATTTCGATCCGCCTTCAAGTCAGCTTTTGTGTATCTCCTCCAGAAACAGGTGCTCGCTCACCGTGTGTTTGTGTGATAATACAAGTGTCTCTCATCAGAAATGCTAATGTCTGTTCTCTTCAACATTTCCCAGACTCTCTCGTGTGCACGGCAGGCTGAGGGGCACATGGCTCTGATCTCTGTATAATGACTCTCCTTTAAGTGCCAATCAAGGTGTGTGTGTTCTGTGTGTGTCCTAGTGTGTGTTCTCACGAGTTACAGCCAGGGCAGTGGGGCCTAATTGAGCAGGGTTAACATGATTAAAGCCACAGTGTGTGTGTGTGTGTGTGTGTGTGTGTGAGATGGAAAGGTGTACTCCTCTCCTGTGATAGGCCACTCCAGACACCTGGTGAGTTAATTAGCTTTCTAGTGAAAACCTTCTGCATATTCATGCCATGTCTCATTTGGAATGAGCAGTCATGTCTCAGGCTGCATCCCAAACAGCACTCTATTCCCTACGTAGTGCACACTACCTATGACCAGGGCCCATTGACGCAGTCAAGAGTGGAACAATCTACCTTAGAAACCACTGTTTTTAATGGGTTTGTGCGAGAAATCTAAATAAAATGTTTCAATGTTTGTAAAGTCTGTTTCTGTGAAAAAAATATCCAAGGACATAAAAATATAACCAAAACAGAAAGGAATAGGAGAAAGAGAAAACACAAAACAACCAGGTTTCTTTTCAATGAAAATATCACAATTAACTTGTAATGGAATTAAAGACATTTTATTAATTACATTTGAGTGACAACAATGAGCAGCGAGAAAATATTTACATGACAACCACAGGATGTTTTCCTGGGTGTGTTTATAGCTCATTGGTCGATGCTTTCGTAGACTTCAAATCTGTACTGTAGCCCCGCCTCCTCCTGTAAATCTTGTGGGACTCCTGGGAACCTGAGGAGAGACCGAGAGAGACACAACCACTCAAATCTATCCTCCAGCTCCACTCAGCAAGGACCATGAATTCAGCTCTTCACTGAAACCAGGTTGGCCGTTTTCAATTCTTTAGGGCCATCGTAAACTTGGTCAATATGGTACTTTACACCATAACGACACCATCTTGTGGGTTTGTCTCCGTTAAATTTGTCTTAGATAACATTCATGAGAAGAGAGTTGACCCCACGAAGACAAAAACATTTATCATTGAGTTGAGATATGGTTTAATCTGATCTCCATGGCTTAATCTGATCTCCATGGTTTAATCTGATCTCCATGGTTTAATCTAATCTCCATGGTTTAATCTAATCTCCATGGTTTAATCTAATCTCCATGGTTTAATCTAATCTCCATGGTTTAATCTAATCTCCATGGTTTAATCTAATCTCCATGGTTTAATCTAATCTCCATGGTTTAATCTAATCTCCATGGTTTAATCTAATCTCCATGGTTTAATCTGATCTCCATGGCTTAATCTGATCTCCATGGCTTAATCTGATCTCCATGGCTTAATCTGATCTCCATGGCTTAATCTGATCTCCATGGCTTAATCTGATCCTAAATCGCCATCATGACAGACAGACATCAACAAACAGAGGATAAACCCAGAGGCACCAGTCTGGTAGAAAACTTGTCTCATTCCCACGTGTCGTTGTGTGCAATCTGACACACACACACGCTTGGCGGGCGTCAGTGTGACCAGTAACATGACAGCGATGTCAGAGAAATGTATTGTTAGGAGGATACAGACAGGTAGAACACACGGAACGTCTCAGTAAAAGGTGACATCACCGTTTGCTCTCTCTCTCTCTCTCTCTCTCTCTCTCTTTTTAATCACCAAAACAAATGATTCTAATCATAAGGGATGTGTTTGATGTTTTACCGTTGAAAAGCAGCCTGGATGTCTGTTGTTGTGGCAACACATTTTGTTTTGTCTGTTATAAAAACCTCAGAACGTGACGTGAACTGAGCCTATTCACTGCAAATGTACATTAGCATACCCCCCTCCTTTTAAGAAAGATCTTACATTTTTAAGATCTTAAAACACCTTTTTAACTGTGTTTTTACTTAGGGTTTTGTAGACTCGACCCTAAATGATGTGCTCTCTAACACCTGGAGCTGCATGGCAAATGGTCCGGGAACCAAGAACCCAAGTCCAGTGTGTCATTCCAACATGTACTGTCCCTCTCTGTTACAGTAAATCAAATCAAATGTTATTGGTCACATACACATGGTTAGCAGATGTCAATGCGAGTGTAGCGAAATGCTTGTGCTTCTGGTTTCGACCATGCAGTAATATCTAACAAGTAATCTAACAATTTCACAACAACTACCTTATACACACAAGTGTAAAGGAATGAATAAGAATATGTACATACAAATATATGGATGAGTGATGGCCGTGCGGCATAGGCAAGATGCAGTAGAGGGTATAGAATACAGTATATACATATGAGATGAGTAATGTAGACATTATTAAAGTGGTGTTATTTAAAGTGACTAGTGATACCTCTATTAAATCCATTTATTAAATGTATTAAAGTGGCCAGTGATTTGAGTCAGTATGTTGGCAGCAGCCACTCAATGTTAGTGATGGCTGTTTAACAGTCTGATGGCCTTGAGATAGAAGCTGTTTTTCAGTCTCTCGGTCCCTGCTTTGATGCACCTGTACTGACCTCGCCTTCTAGATGATAGCGGGGTGAACAGGCAGTGGCTCGGGTGGTTGATGTCCTTGATGATATTTTTGACCAGAGAATCTTGTTTTTCATGGTCTGAGAGTCCTTCAGATGCCTTTTGGTAAATTCCAAGTGGGCTGTCATGTGCTTTTTACTGATGAGTGGCTTCCGTCTGGCCACTCTACAATAAAGGCTTTATTGGTGGATCGCTGCAGAGATGGTTGTCTTTCTGGAAGGTTCTCCTATCTCCACAGAGGAACTCTGGAGCTCTGTCAGAGTGACCATCGGGTTCTAGGTCACCTCCCTGACCAAGGCCCTTCTCCCCCGATTGCTCAGTTTGGCCGGGCGGCCAGCTCTAGGAAGATAATGGGTGGTTCCAAACTTCTTCCATTTATGAATGATGGAGGCCACTGTGTTCTTGGGGACATTCAATGCTGCAGAAATGTTTTGGTACCCTTCCCCAGATCTGTGCCTTGACACAATCCTGTCTCAGAGCTCTACGGACAATTCCTTCGACCTCATGGCTTGGTTTTTGCTCTGACAACTGTGGGACCTTATATAGACAGGTGTATGCCTTTCCAAATCATGTCCAATCAATTGAATTTACAACAGGTGGACTCCAATCAAGTTGTAGAAACATCTCAAGGATGATCAATGGAAACAGCATGCCCAATTTCGAGTCCATTAGCAAAGGGTCTGAATATTTATGAAATTAAGGTATCTGTTTTTTTGTTGTTTTTTTATTTATTAATTTGCAAACATTTCTAAAAACCTGTTTTCGCTTTGTCATTATGAGGTATTGTGTGTAGATTGATGAAGATTTTTAATTGAATCCATTTTCAGAATAAGACTGTAACGTAATAAAATGTGGAAAAAGGGAAGTGGTCTGAATACTTTCAGAATGTCTGTGTGCGTGCAGGCGCGATACTCACTCTGGCAGTAGGCGGTATTGGTCTTGGTTGATTTCAGGCAGGAAGGTGTCACTCTTAAACTGCTGCAGGATCCGTGTCACAAACAACCTCCTGGTCCCCTGACTCTCCATCATCTCCTGGGAAACCAGACAATAAACAACAACAAATAAATACACTCAATGTATACGTTTGGGATTTAAAGACCGAGACTCACATTTGTCAATCATTTCAGAGTAGGAGTACTGATCTTAGATCAGTTTGCCCTTCAGAACATAATGAATCAGATTATTATGGGGGGGGGGGGGAGACCTGATCTAAGATCAGTTTGCCCTTTAGAACATAATGAATCAGATTATTAAGGGGGGGGGGAGGCCTGATCTAAGATCAGCACTCCAACTCTGAAACTCTTGACAAATAGACCCAAGATGTTATTTTCTACTAAAATGCCCCATTGTAGATCGACCCGGACAGTTTGTGTGTTCATAAGGTTATGTGGTTAAATGGAAAATAGTCAAGGTCTAAAGTCCCAAACTTAACATTTAAAGAGTTAACACTTTAGATGGAGATATGAAGTGGAGAGAGAGAGTGTGTGTGTGTGGAGAAGTGAAGAGACTTCAAGAGCGTGTGCTGTATTGTCAAAAGCATCCTTGAGCGATGAGGTCTCCATGACAACCTACCGACTGCCGAGGGAAAGAAAGGTATGAGGTGTGTGTGTGGAGATTGAAACTTTTCTACTTTCAATTTCTTTCAGATTAGTGGACAAATAGCATAATTGAAAAGTGTCTCAGTGTTTTTTGACAGTGGAGAATGCACCAAGGTCGTCAATGATGTCTTGCGTCACAAGTTTCTGAGGTAAAATACGTTTAGAACACTAAAGAAGTTCCCGCTCTAGTAAACAGTTTCAAAACGCCCACTCATTCAAAACCCATCTCTACAAGTCTGTCTTTAATACCGCATCCCTCTACACAAGTTCTCGTCTGGTGCAAGGCCACGCTCAGAGACTGTTGACCCATTCCAAATGGACCCAATCCAATCCTCCACATGAAGGACCAATGGATAAGGCCTGTGTATTTCTTACCTTGTACAGAGAGCTGCCCCCGATCACCCAGACCTGGTCGGCCCGTTCTGCCATCTCAGCCGTGTCCAGCAGGCAGAGTGCTGAGCGGAAGTCTGACGCCAGGTGGTGAGCCCCGGCTGGAGGCTTTCTGACATTACCACAACACAGGAGTAATGTTAGGGCAACACGGTAGTAATGTCAGGGCAACACGGTAGTAATGTCAAGGCAACACGGTAGTAATGTCAGGGCAACACGGTAGTAATGTCAGGGCAACACGGTAGTAATGTCAGGGCAACACGGTAGTAATGTCAGGGCAACACGGTAGTAATGTCAGGGCAACACGGTAGTAATGTCAGGGCAACACGGTAGTAATGTCAGGGCAACACGGTAGTAATGTTAGGGCAACACGGTAGTAATGTCAGGGCAACACGGTAGTAATGTTAGGGCAACACGGTAGTAATGTTAGGGCAACACGGTAGTAATGTCAGGGCAACACGGTAGTAATGTCAGGGCAACACGGTAGTAATGTCAGGGCAACACGGTAGTAATGTCAGGGCAACACGGTAGTAATGTCAGGGCAACACGGTAGTAATGTTAGGGCAACACGATAGTAATGTCAGGGCAACACGGTAGTAATGTCAGGGCAACACGGTAGTAATGTCAGGGCAACACGGTAGTAATGTTAGGGCAACACGGTAGTAATGTCAGGGCAACACGGTAGTAATGTTAGGGCAACACGGTAGTAATGTTAGGGCAACACGGTAGTAATGTCAGGGCAACATGGTAGTAATGTTAGGGCAACATGGTAGTAATGTCAGGGCAACACGGTAGTAATGTCAGGGCAACACGGTAGTAATGTCAGGGCAACACGGTAGTAATGTCAGGGCAACACGGTAGTAATGTCAGGGCAACACGGTAGTAATGTTCGGGCAACACGGTAGTAATGTTAGGGCAACACGGTAGTAATGTTCGGGCAACACGGTAGTAATGTTAGGGCAACACGGTAGTAATGTCAGGGCAACACGGTAGTAACAATGTGTTTTGGTTCATAGTATTTAATGGCTTCAGTATTACATTGTCCCTTATGACACTAATAGACACACAGAGGAAGACAACCTTCCCTATACTATCCTCTTGCAGGTACAGATAACACAGGATGATGAACACATTGTATAGAAATGAGTAGCTGGTAAGTGACTGTCATTACAGATGTCATCCATGCCTCTTACTTAAGTTCTCTGCTGAGAACGATGTTGATCCTGTTCTTGAGTGGCCGGTTCCGCTCTGGAATGGAGAACCACGTCTTCCGCCCCATGATGACAACATTCTGTTTACCTAACCAATCCCAGACAGAGATGACAACATTCTGTTTATTTAACCAATCCCAGACAGAAATGACAACATTCTGTTTATTTAACCAATCCCAGACAGAAATGACAACATTCTGTTTATTTAACCAATCCCAGACAGAGATGACAACATTCTGTGTATTTAACCAATCCCAGACAGAAATGACAACATTCTGTTTATTTAACCAATCCCAGACAGAAATGACAACATTCTGTTTATTTAACCAATCCCAGACAGAGATGACAACATTCTGTTTATTTAACCAATCCCAGACAGAAATGACAACATTCTGTTTATTTAACCAATCCCAGACAGAAATAACAACATTCTGTTTATTTAACCAATCCCAGTCAGAGACGATGACAACCTGTTTATTTAACCAATCCCAGTCAGAGACATTGACAACATTCTGTTTATTTAACCAATCCCAGTCAGAGACAATGACAACATTCTGTTTATTTAACCAATCCCAGTCAGAGACAACATTCTTTTTATTTTACTAATCCCAGACAGACATGAGTTTCCCCTGGTCAAGAATAGCTCAGGGTCCTACACTGCCCTGAGACATGGCTGAGGCCTGCTATGGTGTCTATAGAGGACGTGTCTCAGGGCTAGGCCTACAGTCTAGCACAGGACTGTTTGATTCCAGAACTGAAGGGCAAAAACACTTTTTGTTTTCATGCTCTCATTCTAATCTAGGACTGTTTCAGACCTGAGGAACCAGGTTGGTGCAATTAACTACCAGGTAGAAAGAACAGGACTGGAATATAGCGAGGAAAGTCATCCAGAAAAGGAGGGGAATGACATTTGATGATGACAGAACATGTGATATAGGTGCTCAGCTCATGTGATGAGTGAGATGTTATATCAAGTTTGCAGATGACACTACAGTGCTAGGCTTGATTACCAACAACGCCGAGATGGCCTACAGGGAGGAGGTGAGGGCCCTCGGAGTGTGGTGTCAGGAAAATAACCTCTCACTCAATGTCAACAAAACAAAGGAGATGATCGTGGACTTCAGGAAACAGCAGAGGGAGCACAAACTCATTGCTGGTTTTGAAAATCACAATTATTTAAAAATTATTTTTTATTTTTTTAAATTGTCACAGAGAGGCATTTTTTAAAATGTTTTTTTAACCACCGATCATGGAAACGGTTTGGTGCTGGAGATGATGAATACGAGGTTAAAAAGTGGCGGAATTGCCCTTTAAAAAATAATATTTACCAGATGATATTTCGTCTCATGATACTGTGCACATGGTGCTATACTGCCACCTAGTGGTCATTAATAATACCGTTTAATGTTTACAACTGAACAAGCCAATGACTGTATCCGTGCGTGGGGTAAACTCATGTGATTTACACCACACTGGTTAAAAAAATACAAATAACAATATGTAATAACCTGAACCAGCACTTTACCCCCACCACACACCCAGCTATGACTCTACTGATAAAGCTACTGTATTGAGGAAAAAGTAACTTTTTATACCTGTGATATGTGGTAATCCCACCTAGCTACAGTATTTTAAGATGAATGTACTAACTGTAAATCGCTCTGGACAAGAACATCTGCTAAAATGAATAACATGTGAAATGTATGGAAACCGACTGTACCTTCCACTGAAGACGTCATTGTCATCTTCTGGAAATACTTAAATTCATTACTGTAAAAGAAGTCAACATCATTATTGTATGTGAGACAAGGGGGGGAAAACAACAGTCTCAGTAAGAATGTAGAAAAACGGTGAAGTACATTTTATGGGTTAACTACAGAAATGATGACTTCCTGTTATATGCCATGATGTTGTTAACTTGAGCCTTGTGCAAACCCTGGACTTTGGATCCCCAACGTTGTCATTCATTGCATTATATTTCTTGCTAGATTTCTGTACCACACATCAATAGACCAATATTTGCCATTTCAACACTGTTGTTAGCTTTCCATTCGTTGCCAGCTAGTTGAAACAGATATGATGTGCTATCGTTGTAGATGGCTTAGCTAGCTGTTGAAACTAAATGAATGAATGAGGCTAACGACGTTAGCTAGCTAGCTAGGCTAACGTTACTTACTTGAGTCTCTTCGGATGCCAAGGTAGATTCCCGTTATTTCCAATCCCCATATCAGGACAAACAGCCACAATGCAGTTCAGCACACGAGACATTTTTAACTCGACGAAAAAGTGCAATGATGAAAAATGATTTTTAGCTCAACCAAAATGAAGATATACAGTACTTACTAGGCAGGTAACTGTTGACTACTGTGCAGTTCCCGCCAACAGAGATACGTATTTAACCGGATATGATAACGTGTGTTGTGGCCAAAGATTTTGTATAACTAAACCCAGATAGACCACAGCCTGTCGTTTCCAATGGCAACAAATGAGCCATAGTGGGCAGAACCAAGCACGGGTTAGCAAGATCCTATTGGCCTGTTCTAGTATATATCTGCATATTTCCGTTAGAGAACGTGAAGTGCGCGTGTGCAATAACTAAATTCGCCGTTGCTCTCCTTCTAAAACAACGCCATTTTTTTTAAACAATTTTGGTAAAGGGTAAAGTATACAAAACCTAGTTCACTCTGTTTATAGCAGATTTTAGTTTTGGGAAGAAAAAACTGTATTGAGATCAAATGTTTAATCGATGAGAAAATTTACAGAATGTTGGTCAAAAAACATCTTCTTCAATCTTCTCCCATTGCCGTCCAGTGGACTTCCTCTCACTACCATTTTTGGTATTGAGTGGAAACGCCAAGCGTCACAAATTTTACATCCAGTGAAATATCGGTTTCATTGTTCTATCTGTGGTATGGCCCAACGCTTCTTCGAGGCAGTCCTTTGGATTTACATTTCTCAAATATTAGCCACTGCCCTCTATAGGTAATTTTTGGAACATACTATACTGTATATGTCAATGTATAGATAACAGGGGGAAATCTAAATACAGTGGAGAGAAGAAATGCTGGGCCTAGAAATGCTGGGCCTAGCAAGGCTACTTTTGTAAGGTAGTTTACTCTCTCTCTCTCTCTCTCTCTCTCTCTCTCTCTCTCTCTCTCTCTCTCTCTCTCTCTCTCTCTCTCTCTCTCTCTCTCTCTCTCTCTCTCTCTCTCTCAATTCAATTAAATTCAGTTTCAATGTAAGGGCTTTATTGGCATGGGCATGTTTACAATGCCAAAGCAAGTGAAGTAGATAATAAACAAAAGTGAAATAAACAATCAAAATTGTACTATAACACTGAAAGATAAGATGGGTATGATGGGGTGGGTAGGTTAGGGGGAGGTGAGAGGTGAGGAGAGGGTGAGGGGTGGGTGTGTGTGATGGGAAGTGTGGTGACGTTGGCATGGGGGGGTCTGTGTAGTCTTTTAAAAGAGTGGGCAGTTTGAGACTGTGAAGAGGGACTGCGGTCTGTCTTCAGAGAAGAGGTATGACCTGGACCTCACATGATGATGATTATTATTATTGACATTATCATCATTATTATCATTAGTATCAGTATCCACTCCTTCTCCTCCTCCTCTTCCTCCTCCTTTACTTCCTTAGAATGTGTCCTCTGATCACACATCTGCTTCCCTTCATTTCTCTCTCTGTTTCTCTGTTTCTCTCTTCGTTTCTCTCTCTCTGTTTCTCTCTCTGTTTCTCTCTGTTTCTCTGTTTCTCTGTTTCTCTCTGTTTCTCTGTTTCTCTCTTCGTTTCTCTCTCTCTGTTTCTCTCTGTTTCTCTGTTTCTCTGTTTCTCTCTGTTTCTCTGTTTCTCTCTTCGTTTCTCTCTCTCTGTTTCTCTCTCTGTTTCTCTCTGTTTCTCTGTTTCTCTCTTCGTTTCTCTCTCTCTGTTTCTCTCTCTGTTTCTCTCTGTTTCTCTGTTTCTCTGTTTCTCTCTCTATTTCTCTCTGTTTCTCTGTTTCTCTCTCTGTTTCTCTCTCTCTCTCTCTCTGTTTCACTCAATTCAATTCAATTCAATTCAATTCGCTTTATTGGCATGACGTAACAATGTACATATTGCCAAAGCTTACTTTGGATATTTACAATATAAAAATAAATAAAAATGAGAATCAAAAATTGTCAACGGGACAACAGTAACAACAATAACCAACGGTCAATATAACCATACATTCAACAATAACAATAATCATACAGTTGAGGACATGTGCAGGTTTATTGGTCTGTCAGACACTGTCCCTCAACTTATGGCAGGCAGCAATGTAGTGCGCTGCCAACCCACAGCTCTCGTCGTCCTCCCCCAACAGGATGGGTAGCCTATCCTCATCAGAGAGGTCTTTAAAACCTTGAATAAGGGTTTCAAATTTGGGGAAATGACACTCTCTAATTGTTTTATATTTTTGACATTTTGTCAGGAAATGCAGCTCCGTCTCAGGTTCTGCTGTTGTGCAGTGGTTGCACAGCCTTTCCTCTACAGGGAGCCAGGTTTTCCTGTGTCTACCCTTCTCAATGGCAAGGCTGTGCTCACTGAGCCTGTACTTTGTCAAGGTTTTTCTAAGGTTTTGATCAGTAACCATGGTCAAATATTTAGCCATAGTGTACTGTCGATTTAGGGCCAGATAGCACTGCATTTTGCTTTGTGTTTGTGCTTGTGTTTCCCAATAAGCAATGTAGTTTTGTTTTGACTGTGTTGTAATTTGGTTTATTCTGATTGATTGGATGTTCTGGTCCTGAGGCTTCAGTGTGTTAGTAGAACAGGTTTGTGAACTCAGCCCCAGGACCAGCTGGATGAGGGGACTCTTTTCTTTGCTCAGCTCTTGGCATTGCAGGGCTTGGTAATGATATGAGAGGGGGTCACTGTATTTTAGATGTTTGTTAGATGTCTGTTTATGTTAGATGTCTGTTTCACTCTTTCTCTGTCTGTTTCTCTGTCTGTTTCTCTGTCTACTTTTTCTCTGTTTCTCTCTGTTTCTCTGTTTCTCTCTGTTTCTCTGTTTCTCTCGGTTTCTCTCTGTTTCTCTCTGTTTCTCTCTCTACTTCTCTCTCTGTTTCTCTCTGTTTCTCTGTTTCTCTCTCTGTTTTTCTCTCTGTTTCTCTGTTTCTCTCTTCGTTTCTCTCTCTCTGTTTCTCTGTCTGTTTCTCTCTCTATTTCTCTCTGTTTCTCTCTCTATTTCTCTCTGTTTCTCTGTTTCTCTCTTCGTTTCTCTCTCTCTGTTTCTCTCTGTTTCTCTCTCTACTTCTCTCTCTGTTTCTCTCTTTGTTTCTCTCTCTCTGTTTCTCTCTGTTTCTCTGTCTGTTTCTCTCTCTATTTCTCTCTGTTTCTCTCTGTTTCTCTCTGTTTCTCTCTCTGTTTCTCTCTCTGTTTCTCTCTCTGTTTCTCTCTCTGTTTCTCTCTCTGTTTCTCTCTCTGTTTCTCTCTGTTTCTCTCTGTTTCTCTCTCTGTTTCTCTCTCTGTTTCTCTCTCTGTTTCTCTCTCTGTTTCTCTCTGTTTCTGTTTGTTTCTCTCTTTACTTAATTTTTTTTTAGTATTTCCATTATTAACAAAACACTGTTCAGTAGCCCCCATGGTCACAGTCAGGTTACAGGATTTTCCTCATAGGTATTGCACATCAGGCCTTCTGTAGCCTATAGTTTAAATATGGTGGTTTTATGTATGTCGATGTTGCGGTTTGTTGATGTTATTCATCTGCTCTGTATGATGGATATGAAGAGTGGCAGTAGCCTATAGGCTAGAGAGTTGGCCAGGAACTGCAGGATTTTTGGTTTGCTGTAATCCCAGGACTGACCTGGGTAAATCTGGCGGGATTGAGCTGGGACCAGAGGAGGAACACCACTGCTGATAGTGACTTTGGGGGAAAGGACACCTGTTGTTGCTGACCTGCTTCTGCTGTTTTCTAGCCTGTATCATAGGATGTGTACTTGTAGGCTACTGGCGTCCTGTCCAGGGGGTGTACTTGTAGGCTACTGGCGTCCTGTTCTTGTAGGCTACTGGCATCCTGTTCAGGGGGTGTACTTGTAGGCTACTGGCGTCCTGTCCAGGGGGTGTACTTGTAGGCTACTGGCGTCCTGTCCAGGGGGTGTACTTGTAGGCTACTGGCATCCTGTTCAGGGGGTGTACTTGTAGGCTACTGGCGTCCTGTCCAGGGGGTGTACTTGTAGGCTACTGGCATCCTGTTCAGGGGGTGTACTTGTAGGCTACTGGCATCCTGTTCAGGGGGTGTACTTGTAGGCTACTGGCGTCCTGTTCAGGGGGTGTACTTGTAGGCTACTGGCGTCCTGTTCAGGGGGTGTACTTGTAGGCTACTGGCGTCCTGTTCAGGGGGTGTACTTGTAGGCTACTGGCGTCCTGTCCAGGGGGTGTACTTGTAGGCTACTGGCGTCCTGTCCAGGGGGTGTACTTGTAGGCTACTGGCGTCCTGTTCAGGGGGTGTACTTGTAGGCTACTGGCGTCCTGTTCAGGGGGTGTACTTGTAGGCTACTGGCGTCCTGTCCAGGGGGTGTACTTGAACATCAAGCTGCCTCAGTCACATTACAGAGACAGGAGATGGGCTCCTGCCTCTATGGGCTGGTTTGGCTTAGACAAGACTTACTTTTCCAAGGCTTAATTTACTTACTATGAGAGGATATGTGCTTTGGCCTGTGATAACCCCGTAATCACCCTCAATATAGTATCGTTGCTTGGCCCCTGTTGTCACTCAGCTGTTGGAGGAAAGCCTTTTCTCACAGGCGTACCCTAACCTACCTTTCATTATGTAATGAGACCATCTCTGTTAACCCGGGCTTCATCCCAAATTCCATTTGGAACACGACAAAGATTTCATTTCAAATCCCTGTTTGCCACGTAGTATAGGGCGTTGCCGTCTCATAGCCAGCACCGTGGACGCTCATTGGCTGAGACGATGCTTGAGAACTGACCATATGTATGTTGCTATCACCTTCAGAGTGGAGGGGGCTAAAGGGACTGTACAGTATGTTATGTTTAAAGGGGTAGAATGTACAACGTTCAGAGGCTACAAGGATGAGGTAAAGGACAGCTAATCCATATTTCTATCTCTTAGGATCCTTGCCCTGCGCCTTGTACACTTAGACCAGGTGGGGTTTGTACCAGGTGGCCTATCTTCCATCAACATGAGGAGACTTTTTCCATGTTAAGTCAAGGGGCTAGCTCTCTCCAGTATCCAGAAGTAGCAGTATCGCTGGATGCAGAGAAAGCTTTTGATAGAATGGAATGGCCTTATGTGTTTTATACTCTCTCTAAATTGGGCCTGTTATTATGCAGTGGATCAGGGCACTCTATCATGAACCTATTGCTTCACTTAAAACGAATGGCAGACTGTAATATCTGCCACTTTCAGCTTTTCCGTTCTACAAGGCAGGGCTGCCCGGCCTCACCATGTATGTTCATTTTGCCACTAGATCCCCTTGACTGTGCTATTAGAGCTAAGGCAGTGGTATCACTTGGAGTGGTCATGACTTCAAAACCAACCTATACGGTGATGATATCCTTACTAACACTGTCAAATCCCAGCTGTTTGATACCAAGTGTGGCCAATTTTCTGCATATAAAGTGAATTGGACTAAGAGGGAGGCTATTTCTCTGAACCACCACACCTTTCCATCCCACCTTGGTACTGCTCCCTTCATATGGAAACCACAAGCTATGAAATACCTTGGGAGAAATATCAGGTCACCTATCAATAAGATATTTAATCTAAATGGACCAGGTCTCCTGAAAACCATCAGGGCTGACATTAAGAGATGGACAGTTCTACTTTTATCACTATGAGGACAAGCAGAGGTGATAAAGATGAACAGACACACTAGATGATTGTTTCTTATGTCCTCTATACCACTTCAGTTCCCTCAGGTTTAAAGATACTGTATACGTACCTAGTTTATTTTCTGTCTTCTTGTGGAAAGATAAGAAACCAATATTTAACCATAAACACTGGCCATGTCAAGAAGCATGTGTGGATTAGGTGTTCCTGATGTTGACTTGTATTAATGGTCTTATAATGCCAGATACCCATTGTCATAGGGCTATAAAAAAAGGGGGGGGGGATAGTATGAAGCTGGAGTAGATAGAAGAAAGACCATTGTAACAGAACATACACATTTGATCTCTATATCATCATTATGGTTCCACTGTAAGAGTGATCTTCAAGAAAACTGCAGAAAAAAGATCCGGTAAACCTCGAAGCACACGGGAATCTCTACCTCTACCTTTCCCACTCGCGCAGCTGCCAAACTGAGCAGAGACCGCTGCTAAGCAGAGAGAGCACTGAACCGAGATCGCAGTTTCACTTGGCCAAATCAATTCCAGTAATTAATGAAAGAATTAAACATTTACGTCACCACCCACAGTTAACAGGTCCACGACCCATACTTTAAGAAACGCTGCCCTAGAGCCTCTACAGTAGACCCTGTACAACTCCTACACTCTAGAGCCTCTACAGTAAACCCAGTACTACTCCTACACCCTAGAGCCTCTACAGTAAACCCAGTACTACTCCTACACCCTAGAACCTCTACAGTAGACCCTGTACTACTCCTACACCCTAGAGCCTCTACAGTAGACCCTGTACTACTCCTACACCCTAGAGCCTCTACAGTAGACCCTGTACTACTCCTACACCCTAGAGCCTCTACAGTAAACCCAGTACTACTCCTACACCCTAGAGCCTCTACAGTAGACCCTGTACTACTCCTACACCCTAGAACCTCTACAGTAGACCCTGTACTACTCCTACACCCTAGAGCCCCTACAGTAGACCCTGTACTACTCCTACACCTTAGACCCTAGAGCCCAGTAGACCGTGTACTACTCCTACACCCTAGAGCCTCTACAGTAAACCCTGTACTACTCCTACACCCTAGAGCCTCTACAGTAGACCCTGTACTACTCCTACACCCTAGAGCCTCTACAGTAGACCCTGTACTACTCCTACACCCTAGAGCCTCTACAGTAGACCCTGTACTACTCCTACACCCTAGAGCCTCTACAGTAAACCCAGTACTACTCCTACACCCTAGAGCCTCTATAGTAAACCCTGTACTACTCCTACACCCTAGAGCCTCTACAGTAAACCCTGTACTACTCCTACACCCTAGAGCCTCTACCCTGTACTACTCCTACACCCTAGAGCCTCTACAGTAAACCCTGTACTACACCTACACCCTAGAGCCTCTACAGTAGACCCTGTACTACTCCTACACCCTAGAGCGTCTACAGTAGACCCTGTACTACTCCTACACCCTAGAGCCTCTACAGTAAACCCTGTACTACACCTACACCCTAGAGCCTCTACAGTAGACCCTGTACTACTCCTACACCCTAGAGCCTCTACAGTAGACCCTGTACTACTCCTACACCCTAGAGCCTCTACAGTAGACCCTGTACTACTCCTACACCCTAGACCCCAGTAGAATGTGTACTACTCCTACACCCTAAAGCCTACAGTAGACCCTGTACTACTCCTACACCCTAGAGCCTCTACAGTAGACCCTGTACTACTCCTACACCCTAGAGCCTCTATAGTAAACCCTGTACTACTCCTACACCCTAGAGCCTCTACAGTAAACCCTGTACTACTCCTACACCCTAGAGCCTCTACCCTGTACTACTCCTACACCCTAGAGCCTCTACAGTAAACCCTGTACTACACCTACACCCTAGAGCCTCTACAGTAGACCCTGTACTACTCCTACACCCTAGAGCGTCTACAGTAGACCCTGTACTACTCCTACACCCTAGAGCCTCTACAGTAAACCCTGTACTACACCTACACCCTAGAGCCTCTACAGTAGACCCTGTACTACTCCTACACCCTAGAGCCTCTACAGTAGACCCTGTACTACTCCTACACCCTAGAGCCTCTACAGTAGACCCTGTACTACTCCTACACCCTAGACCCCAGTAGAATGTGTACTACTCCTACACCCTAAAGCCTACAGTAGACCCTGTACTACTCCTACACCCTAGAGCCTCTACAGTAAACCCTGTACTACACCTACACCCTAGAGCCTCTACAGTAGACCCTGTACTACTCCTACACCCTAGACCCTAGAGCCCAGTAGAATGTGTACTACTCCTACACCCTAAAGCCTACAGTAGACCCTGTACTACTCCTACACCCTAAAGCCTACAGTAGACCCTGTACTACTCCTACACCCTAGACCTTAGAGCCCAGTAGAATGTGTACTACTCCTACACCCTAGAGCCTCTACCCTGTACTACTCCTACACCCTAGAGCCTCTACAGTAAACCCTGTACTACACCTACACCCTAGAGCCTCTACAGTAGACCCTGTACTACTCCTACACCCTAGAGCGTCTACAGTAGACCCTGTACTACTCCTACACCCTAGAGCCTCTACAGTAAACCCTGTACTACACCTACACCCTAGAGCCTCTACAGTAGACCCTGTACTACTCCTACACCCTAGAGCCTCTACAGTAGACCCTGTACTACTCCTACACCCTAGAGCCTCTACAGTAGACCCTGTACTACTCCTACACCCTAGACCCCAGTAGAATGTGTACTACTCCTACACCCTAAAGCCTACAGTAGACCCTGTACTACTCCTACACCCTAGAGCCTCTACAGTAGACCCTGTACTACTCCTACACCCTAGAGCCTCTATAGTAAACCCTGTACTACTCCTACACCCTAGAGCCTCTACAGTAAACCCTGTACTACTCCTACACCCTAGAGCCTCTACCCTGTACTACTCCTACACCCTAGAGCCTCTACAGTAAACCCTGTACTACACCTACACCCTAGAGCCTCTACAGTAGACCCTGTACTACTCCTACACCCTAGAGCGTCTACAGTAGACCCTGTACTACTCCTACACCCTAGAGCCTCTACAGTAAACCCTGTACTACACCTACACCCTAGAGCCTCTACAGTAGACCCTGTACTACTCCTACACCCTAGAGCCTCTACAGTAGACCCTGTACTACTCCTACACCCTAGAGCCTCTACAGTAGACCCTGTACTACTCCTACACCCTAGACCCCAGTAGAATGTGTACTACTCCTACACCCTAAAGCCTACAGTAGACCCTGTACTACTCCTACACCCTAGAGCCTCTACAGTAAACCCTGTACTACACCTACACCCTAGAGCCTCTACAGTAGACCCTGTACTACTCCTACACCCTAGACCCTAGAGCCCAGTAGAATGTGTACTACTCCTACACCCTAAAGCCTACAGTAGACCCTGTACTACTCCTACACCCTAAAGCCTACAGTAGACCCTGTACTACTCCTACACCCTAGACCCTAGAGCCCAGTAGAATGTGTACTACTCCTACACCCTAAAGCCTACAGTAGACCCTGTACTACTCCTACACCCTAAAGCCTACAGTAGACCCTGTACTACTCCTACACCCTAGACCCTAGAGCCCAGTAGAATGTGTACTACTCCTACACCCTAAAGCCTACAGTAGACCCTGTACTACTCCTACACCCTAGAGCGTCTACAGTAGACCCTGTACTACTCCTACACCCTAGAGCCTCTACAGTAAACCCTGTACTACACCTACACCCTAGAGCCTCTACAGTAGACCCTGTACTACTCCTACACCCTAGAGCCTCTACAGTAAACCCTGTACTACACCTACACCCTAGAGCCTCTACAGTAAACCCTGTACTACACCTACACCCTAGAGCCTCTACAGTAGACCCTGTACTACTCCTACACCCTAGAGCCTCTACAGTAGACCCTGTACTACTCCTACACCCTAGAGCCTCTACAGTAGACCCTGTACTACTCCTACACCCTAGAGCCTCTACAGTACACCCTGGAGTCCATTAGACCCCTTCCTCTTATCTAAAACAGCATATACTACTGATAGTCCTATATCCAGCTACAGTAGAGGCCTCTTGTTATTTACAACAACGTCTGGTTCCATATTTATGTCCTCTTATCTACAGCAACTATCATGACACAAGGCGAGACCCAGATGCAGATACAGGAGGCAGATGGTTGGAGTCTTACAATGTTTAATAATCCAAAAGGGGTAGGCAAGAGAATAGTCATGGACAGGCAAAAGGTCAAAACCAGATCAGAGTTCAGGAGGTACAGAGTGGCAGACAGGCTCGTGGCCAAGGCAGGTAGAATGGTCAGGCAGGCGGGTACAGAGTCCAGAACAGGCAAAGGTCAAAACGGGGAGGACTAGAAAAATTAGAATAGCAAAAAGCAGGAGAACGGGGAAACCGCTGGTTGACTTGGAACATACAAGATGAACTGGCACAAAGAGACAGGAAACACAGGGATAAATACACTGGGGAAAACAAGCAACACCTGGAGGGGGGTGGAGACAATAACGAGGACAGGTGAAACAGATCAGGGTGTGACAGCAACGTCTGGTTCCATATCTCTGTCCTCTTATCTACAACAATGTCTGATCCCATATTTCTGTCCTCTTATCTATTTCTTCAACAACGTCTGGTCCCATATCTCTTAGTCCTCTTATCTATATCTACCACAATGTCCCATGTCTGACCCCATCAGCTTTCTCATTCTCCTCAGACCTGAGCTGAAACCAAGACCACTCCTTTCATCTAGAACAATGTCTATTACTGTAGTCAACACCCTCAACTAGACCCCTCCTTTTAAGGAACCCATCTTCCACTACAACCACAGTGTAGGTCAGAGGTCTTTTAAGGAACCCATCTTCCACTACAACCACAGTGTAGGTCAGAGGTCTTTTAAGGAACCCATCTTCCACTACAACCACAGTGTAGGTCAGAGGTCTTTTAAGGAACCCATCTTCCACTACAACCACAGTGTAGGTCAGAGGTCTTCAACCTTTTCTGGGATTAGAGCTACTTTAAAAAAAATCTAATTTTCAAATTTTCTAGCTTTCAAATAGGCACATTGTTCTCTTTCTTCTCTCCCCTGCAACTCTTCTCCAGGTCCTTAGTGAGAACTTGTTCTCAACTGGCCTACCTGGTTAAATAAAGGTGAAATAAAAATAAATAAATAAGTAAAAAGTATGTTTCTGTTCTGTCAATATACCTGGTAAAATAATGGTTAATAAACAACTGTAAGGCGAGCCCTATAAATCTGTCATTTCCACCCAAATTCTATCTTATATTTTCGAGCTGTAGATTCAATTTGATGTCCATGTCACAGCTTAATTTTTATTTTATTTAACTTGGCAAGTCAGTTAAGAACAAATTCTTATTTACAATGATGGCCTACTCCGGCCAAATCCGGACAACGCTGGGCCAATTCTTAATCACGGCCGGTTGTGATGCAGCATGGAATCGAACCAGGATCTGTAGCGATGCCTCTAGCACTGCCTTAGACAGCTGCCCCACTCATTATCCCTAATTCACATCAGAAAACAATTTTATTTAGGTCTGAAAGAAAACTTGGATTTTCTTGTGTAATTCCCCTTTAGTTGCGCGTCTGGCCCTTTAATTGTGCATCTAGCGAGTGAATGTCTAGCGATTCTTTGGTACTACTGATGCTCCCTTCACCAGTAGTGGTGCGTGGGTAAAATCACTGGGGAAACCAAGCCAGAAAAAAAGCCATATTACAACCTATGTGTTGTGATTATTGGGTTGTTTGCTCTATAACCTCTTAATTAATATGCCTTGCGACAGTGATATATAGGCCTAAAGGCCGAGACAATAAGAAGACTCAGTGGCAGAATAAATTCAACCACACCTTTGTTTTATCACAAAACCGGAGAGAAACCTCTGTCCAGTGAAGTCCACAAAGCATTTTACATGTACAGTAACAGTTACATGACCTACAGTATGGTCAAGCAAGTTAATGTTTCCGACATTTTCCGACACTAAAACAACTATAGAACCACAGAGAGTTACAGCAAGTCGTAAAGAAAACAGAAGCTGCCTCCACTATTCCAGCACCATTTCAACTTCAACATTTCAACATCATCAAATCACCTAGCTATGCTTAGTCTAATACAGTGACAACTAAAAGATACCAAAAACAGTTTAGTCCAATCAACGTAAGCTAAATATGATGTGTCCATGTTTCTGATTTGTGCGTGCGTGTGTGTGTGCGTGTGTGTGTGTGTGTGTGTGTGTGTGTGTGTAGAAAATATGTTGACTCATCCTACTTGTCGAGAAACGTCAATGCCATCCTCCTCTTTCATGTTGACGAAATGGTCTATCACTCTGTCATACACACTTTTATTTTTTGTTGCCGTAGGCAACCTGACTAAAATGCTTGCTCGCTAGCCTAACTTTCTTTCATGCAAGGTTAGCTAGTTAACATTAGCCTTCTACATCTAGCTACATATTGAACTTCCATCCTCTCAGGTCAGGGGCACACTGCAGGAATTTATGGTTGGATCAGAATTTCCGTTATAATCATTGGCCTGTACGGAGAATTAAGTAAAACCACAAGTCCAAATCTCTATCTCCATCCATGGTTAATTTATGAAAGTGCCAATTTTAGTTAGCTAGTTAGCCACCAGAGGACAACAACACAACGATATGCAACAATTCAATTTCTGTCAATGACATTTTTCTCTCGATGTGATGTGACTGGAGTGATGTTTTTGGTGCGCCAGGAACATTCACAGTTGAGCTCACTCAGTTTAGCGCAACGCTGATTGGCAATTTTTAAAATATTTTTTGGAAGGGAGGCCAAATGCTCGCTGGCTTCCCTTGAATTCAATGTTACGTGGCGGCAAACAATGTTATACTCTTTAAGACCAGACACCATCAGATAGATGACCTACACATACAGAGAAATAGGGGCGCTGTTTCACTCGCCCTTGTTTGTTCAAGCTGGCCTGAAATGTGTTTGGTACGCCCTGTTCCAACATCTTTCCATTTAAAACATGTTTCCTTACAGCACAAGAAGAATCCAGTTTAGCTATCTGTACATCTGGCCGGGTATACCAAAAATAGCTGAACATTCGTTGCAGGGGAAATTCTACATTATTTAATTGTTTACATTTTTAACTGTTGTGAAAGAGAACCAATGTTCTGCGATGCTGCTAATTAGTCACTATGACCATAAACAAACACATTCAGCTTAAAAGGTTTTCTTAATTTCTCTCTCTAGGAATTGTATTATTTTTCTCATAGACATTCCATTATCTCGAACAGAGGTTCAATTACCTTGTTGATATCATAATTCCAATGTTTTATTGACAATTTGTGGCCAAAGACTGGTCTCCACACTAAACATGGTAATATACTATGATTGAAAAGATGTAAGCCTCATTGTCAAAACACAGTGAGTGACAGAGGACTGCTCTTTATAAGGAGAACCAATATGGCAGCTGCTGGCTTCAATGCGTCTCGTTGGCCAATACAGAGCACCAGCATCACGGGTTTATAAACATCATTGGTAGGAATAGTAGAGGCTGGGTTCCCTGAGAGGAGGACCCTAGCATTCAGCTCAGGAGAATGAGAAAGACATGTAACAGATGAGGGGTCAGACAAGGGAGGAGGAGGTCTAGCTACTCTAGCTGAGTATTGTTGGATTACAGTAGTAATTACAGTAGGGGCTCTAGGGTGTAGGACTAGTACAGGGTCTACTGTAGAGGCTCTACGGTGTAGGAGTAGTACAGGATCTACTGTAGAGGCTCTAGGGTGTAGGAGTAGTACAGGGTCTACTGTAGGGGCTCTAGGGAGTAGGAGTAGTACAGGGTATATTGTAGAGGCTCTAGGGTGTAGGAGCAGTACAGGGTCTACTGTAAGGGTGTAAGAATTGTACAGGGTCTATTGTAGAGGGTCTATGTTCTAGGAGTAGTACAGGGTCTACTGTAGAGGCTCTAGGGTGTAGGAGTAGTTCAGGATCCCGCCTGTCTTGAGGAAACATTGATGTTTCCAAGTTCCGTTCTTGATGGAGCGCTCGCAGGTCCCCAGCAGGTCGTCGGAGAGAATGTCGCTGTCGTACACCTCCAACCTCAAGATGTTGTTCTCACGGGCGTTGAGATAGCTGAACTCCTCCTGCCAGCTGGGGTCATGGTTGTTGTTCTTCACCTCTGTCCTCCCGAGAAAGCCGTAAGCTCTGAACACCTGGATAATAATGAGAATGATTATGATCATAGAGTTAGTTAGAGGAAACATCATGGATATAACCGGTTTGTCGATGAGGATACATTAGTGTATGCTAGCATAGCACAATGACTGGAATTCTACAGGTAACCTAGCATACCTACCTAGCGTTAGCTCGAATAACTACCTGTAACTTCCTTCATACGGCACGCAGAGGCATAAAAAATGGTATCGACGAGTTCATCTGACTCTGGGTAAATAGAATCTCCAGAATCTCGCAGTATCCCTTTAAAGTAGTCAACTGAGTGGGTATGGTCGTCACTAGTTACCACAGCCAAAAAGTCATAAACCCCACCTATTCCTACAATTTATCTTCGTAAAAATCTGATTTTAAACCCAACCCCAACCCTAACATTAACGTTAACCACACTGCTAACCTTATGCCTAAACCTAACCTTAATTTAATGCATACGTTTTCTTTGTGGCTGTGGTATCTAGTGGAAATCAGTGGGTAATCTTATGGGTCGGGAGTGATCAGCCAAGGAGAGCTGATCAGGAGAGCAGATGATCAGCAGAGAGCAGATCAGGAGAGCATTGTTTCTTTCTTCAAATTAGGTTAACTTTAGATTTAATGAAATGAATGACACACGATTTGGTTCAGGACTCCAGCCCTGCAGGTGGCAGTAAATTACCAATATAAGCTTTGTGAAAATTGACTACTAAAAAATGGAGATGGCCTTAATGGCACTGCCCGTGCTCAGATACAAAGACGAGTCCTCTAACTAACTCTATGAATTATGATATTAATGCTGAAAATTATCCTAATCATTTTTTACCTTTATTTAACTAGGCAAGTCAGTTAGGAACAAATTCTTATTTACAAAGACAAACCCTCCCCTAACCCGGACGACGCTGGGCCAATTATACGCCGCCCTATGAGACTCCCGATCACGGCCGGTTGTGATACAGCCCGGGATCGAATAATCCTAACATCACACATCAGCTATCATGGTGGACAGGTGACTCAGGTGAGGAGAGATTTACCTCTACGTAGGCATCAGGGGTCCCTAGCAGGCTGCTGTGCAGGTCAGTGGCATGGAGGTTGAACACCTTGAGGACCTTAGGTTCCTCTGCTGCATAGATCTGGACCACAGCCAGAACACACACCACCAGCAGGCACCACAGAAGAGAGGAGGAGGACATGTCCCTCAGTCAGATAGGGCTTGATCCGTGGAGGGAAGACAACTAGAGAGAGGGGGTGGGGGGAATAGGGAGATGAAAGAAAGGAGACAATATAAACAGATCACCTGTTTCCCTAAACGCATGTCACAGAGCAAGAAGAGCAAGAAAAGGGAGGCATATTAAAATACACAAATAACTGGAAGATAGAAGGAACAGGAGATATCAGGACAATACACACTGGTCACAGTTCAAAGTCTACATCTGATTTACATTTGGTTGTTCGTTGGAATTGGGTTACATTGATTACTTTTTGCAAATTCAATCAGATTTCCAAGTTGATACAAAGTAATCACATACATTTTTGTATTGGTTGTGGAAACATTGTTGATTCAACCAGTTTTTGCCCAGTGAGTTCTTTACATAATATCCATTTTCAAATATAATACATTATAAAGTAAACTCTCGTTACATGACTCCTAAAAGGTCATAATACCTGTGTTCTGTAGAGTCTGGAGACCAGCGTCTGTCTGTCTGTCTGTCTCAGGGGGAAACAACCACTGATGGTTTTTCCTATGCACTCTCACTGTTTATAAAGACCTCACTTGTGCATCCACAATACACCCTCAACATACTCCCACAACACAGATGCTTTGTCCCAAATTACACCCCATTCCCTACATAGTGCACTACTTTTGACCAGAGCCCTATAGATCCTGGTCAAAAGTAGTGCACTATCTAGGCCATTGTGCAATTTGGGACACAGTTAGAGGGCCAATGGAGACAGGTGGCCTGTTCTCAGTGATGCCTCAACCAATGAGATAACACTCTGTGTTGCTAAACAACAGCAACACCTACAAGTATTATTAACCTCTGATGCTGATGAAATGAAGGCCAGGCTTTGGAATTAACACTTTGTGAGCTAGTTTCCTGGACACAAATTAAACTTGGTCCTGGACTAAAAAAGAAAAGCTCTTTCAACAGCGATTCTCCATTAAGTTCAGCACTAGGGTTAATCTGGGTCTGGGAAATTGGACCTCAAAGTTCAAAAAGGGAAATCCATGAAAATGGAAAAGAGGCAGCTGTCTATCGTTGTCTCTGATTGGAAGCCATACTTAGGCAGCCTGTTTTTCCCTTTGTTTTCGTGGGATCTTGTTTTTGTGCAGCTGTGTGTGAGCAGCCCCAGAACGTCACGTTTGTTCCAGTTTTCACCTGTTTTCTTTGTTTTGTTCGAGTTCACAAATAAAAGACGTGGAACTACCGGCACATTGCGCCGTGGCTAATTTACGACAGGGAATTTGAAGATAGCACTCGTGACAACAGTCTTCATAAAACATTTATTTTTTTACCATATTTTTGTTGTTGTTGAAATGACAGCTAGCCTACAATTTGACAATGAGGTGTTTATCATCTTTAGCGTGGCAGAATTCTCATCATTATTACTCACCTGTTAATCCCAGACTCACAGTAACCAACCAGTAACCTCTCTCTTAAAGCTCATTGGAGGAGAGGATCCAATGTCCCTCCCATTGACCTTCTCCTCCAATGATCTTTAAGAGGAATTGAGGAAACAAGGAGGGAGGAAGCAAGGATTTGACAGCTACTAATGTTAACATACACAGCCAGCCCAATGTGTCCATAAAGGGGAGGTTACTAGTTCTTTACAAGGATTCCACCCCAAATGGCACCCTATTCCCTATATGGTGCACTACTTTTGACCAGGGCCCATACATAGAGAATAGGGTGCCATTTGGAACACACCCAGGGACTAATAGCTGAGTGACTTATCATCTGTCATCATGACGTATTCCCATGGCAACACGTTTTTTCCACACCTGTGTTTGTTCAAGCTGGCCTAAAATGTGTTTGGTACGCCTCATTCCAACATTGTTCCATTTAAAACACGTTTCCTTACAGCACAAGAAGAATCCAGTTTAGCTATCTGTACATCTGGCCGGGTATACCAAAAATAGCTGAATACTACTTTCTTACTTGATCACAATCCCCAAAAACAACAACATTCGTTGCAGGGGAAAGGCTATGTTATTTGATTGTTTACATTTTTAGCTGTTGTGAAAGAGAACCAATGTTCTGCAATACTGCTATATAGTCACTATGACCATAAACAAACACATTTAGCTTCAAAGGTTTTCTTAATTTCTCTCTCTAGGAATTTTATAATTTTTCTCATAGACCTTCCATTATCTCTAACAGAGGTTCAATTACCTTGTTGATATCATAATTCCAATGTTTTATTGACAATTTGTGGCCAAAGACCGGTCTCCACACTAAACATGGTAATAGACTATGATTGAAAAGATGTAAGCCTCATTGTCAAAACACAGTGAGTGACAGAGGACTGCTCTTTATGAGGAGAACCAATATGGCGGCTGCTGGCTTCAAATTGTCTCGTTGGCCAATACAGAGCATCAGCATCAAGGGTTTATAAACATCATTGGTAGGAATAGTAGAGGCTGGGTTCAATCAAATTTATTTATGAAGCCCTTCTTACATCAGCTGATGTCACAAAGTGCTGTACAGAAACCCAGCCTAAAACCCCAAACAGCAAGCAATGCAGGCGTAGAATCACAGTGGCTAGGAAAAACTCCCTAGAAAGGCCAGAACCTAGGAAGAAACCTAGAGAGGACAGGAGGAGCCTAGCATTGTCACACCCTGACCATAGAGAGCTTTTTATTATCTATGTTGGTTAGGTCAGGGTGTGACTAGGGTGGGTTATCTAGGTGTTTTATTTTCCATGTTGGCGTGGTATGGTTCCAAATCAGAGGCAGCTGTTTATCGTTGTCTCTGATTGGGGGATCATATTTAGGCAGCCATTTCCCCACTGTGTTTTGTGAGATCTTATTTTGAGTTAGTGCATGTGGCACCTCTGTAGTCACGGTTTGTTGGTTTCTTTATTTGTGTTGTTTGAAAAGTTTCACTTAATAAAAATGTGGAACTCAGAGCTGCGCCTTGGTCTGTTCCTACACACCACCGTGACAAGCATTAAGCTCAGGAGAATGAGAAAGACATGTAACAGATGACGGGTCAGACAATGGAGGAGGAGGTCTAGCTACTCTAGCTGAGTATTTTTGGCTTACCATAGTTGGAGGGGCTCTACTCTAGGCTAGGGGCTCTAGGGTGTAGGAGTAGTACAGGGTCTACTGTAGGGGCTCTAGGGTGTAGGAGTAGTACAGGGTCTACTATAGGGGCTCTAGGATGTAGGTGTGTTACAGGATCTACTGTAGAGGCTCTAGGGTGTAGGAGTAGTTCAGGGTCCCACCCTTCTTGAGGAAACATTGATGCTTCCAAGTTCCGTTCTTGATGGAGCGCTCGCAGGTCCCCAGCAGGTCGTCGGAGTTAATGTCGCTGTCGTACACCTCCAACCTCAAGATGTTGTTCTCACGGGCGTTGAGATAGCTGAACTCCTCCTGCCAGCTGGGGTCATGGTTGTCGTTCTTCACCTCTGTCCTCCCGAGAAAGCCGTAAGCTCTGAACACCTGGATAATAATGAGAATGATTATGATCATAGAGTTAGTTAGAGGAAACGTCATGGATATAACCCATTTGCCGATGAGGATACATTAGTGTATGCTAGCATAGCATTAGTGTATGCTAGCATAGAAGTCTACAGGTAAGCTAGCATACCTAGCTAGCATTAGCTCAAAAAACTACCTGTAACTCCCTTCATACGGCACGCAGAGGCATACATTTGATATCGACGAGTTCATCTGACTCTGGGTAAATAGAAAATAGAATCTCCAGAATCTTGCGGTATCCCTTTAAAGTAGTCAACTGAGTGGGTATGGTCATCACTAGTTACCACAGCCACAACGTCATGAACCCCACCTATTTCTACAATTTATCTTTGTAAAAATCAGATTTTAAACCCAACCCCAACCCTAACATTAACCTTAACCACACTGCTAACCTCATACCTAACCCTAACCTTAAATGAATGCATACATGTTTTGTGTGGCTGTTGTGTCTAGTGGAAACCAGTGGGTTGGGAGGGATCAGCCAAGGTGAGCAGATCATGAGAGCAGATGATCAGCAGAGAGCAGATCAGGTGTCACGTCCTGACCATAGTAAGAGGTTATTTTCTATGGTAGAGTAGGTCAGGGCGTGACAGGGGGTGTTTTGTGTTTTTCTATATTTTCTATTTCTATGTTTAAGTTCTAGTTTTTCTATGTTTTTTTGGGGGAGTTGATCTCCAATTGGAGGCAGCTGGTCCTCGTTGTCTCTAATTGGAGATCATATTTAAGTAGGGGTTTTTCTTCCTGGGTTTTGTGGGTTATTATCTTTTGAGTAGTGTTTGTTTCTCTCTGCATCACGGTTTGTTGTTTTGTCAATTCAGTTATTTATTGCAAAGTTTCACGGATTAAATAAAATGTGGAACTACAACCACGCTGCACTTTGGTCTGCTCCTTTCGACAGCCGTGACATCAGGAGAGCATTCTCCTTCTTCAAATTGGATTTACTATGGATTGAATGAAATTAATGACAAGATTTGGTTCAGGACTCCAGCCCTGCAGGTGGCAGTAAATTACCTATATAAGCTTTGTGAAAATTGACTACTAAAAATGGAGATGGCCTTAATGGTGCTGCCCATGCTCAGATACAAAGACGAGTCCTCTAACTAACTCTATGAATTATGATATTAATGCTGGAAATTATCCTAATAATTGTTAAACTTTATTTAACTAGGCAAGTTGGCTAAGAACAAATTCTTATTTACCTAGACAAACCCTCCCCTAACCCGGACGACGCTGGGCCAATTATACGCCGCCCTATGAGACTCCCGATCACGGCCGGTTGTGATACAGCCCGGGATCGAATAATCCTAACATCACACATCAGCTATCATGATGGACAGGTGACTCAGGTGAGGAGAGATTTACCTCTACGTAGGCATCAGGGGTCCCTAGCAGGCTGCTCTGCAGGTCAGTGGCATGGAGGTTGAACACCTTGAGGACCTTAGGTTCCTCTGCTGCATAGATCTGGACCACAGTCAGAACACACACCACCAGCAGGCACCACAGAAGAGAGGAGGAGGACATGTCTCTCATTCAGATAGGGTTTGATCCGTGGAGGGAAGACAACTAGAGAGAGGGGGGATAGGGAGATGAAAGAAAGGAGAAAATATAAACACATCACCTGTTTCCCTAAGAGCATGTCACAGAGCAAGAAGAGCAAGAAAAGAGAGACATGTTAAAATACATAAATAACTGGAAGATAGAAGGGACAAGATATCAGCACAATACACACTGGTCACAGTTCAAAGTCTACTTCTGATTTACATTTGGTTGTCGTTGGATTTAGGTTACATTGATTACTTTTTGAAAATTCAGATTTCCACGTTGATTCAAAGTCATCACATAGATTTTTGTATTTTTGTGGAAACAATGTTGATTCAACCAGTTTTTGCCCAGTGAGTTCTTTACATAATGTCCATTTTCAAATATAATACATTATAAAGTAAACTCTCGTTACATGACTCCTAAAAGGTCATAATACCTGTGTTCTGTAGAGTCTGGAGACCAGCGTCTGTCTGTCTGTCTGTCTGTCTGTCTCAGGGAGAAACAACTACTTATGGTTTTTCCTATACCCTCTCACTGTTTATAAAGACCTCACTCGTGCATCCACAATACACCCTCAACATACTCCCACAGCACATATGCTTTGTCCCAAACGACACCCTATTCCCCACATAGTGCACTACTATTGACCAGAGCCCTATAGATCCTGGTCAAAAGTAGTGCACTACTATTGACCAGAGCCCTATAGATCCTGGTCAAAAGTAGTGCACTATCTAGGCCAGTGTGTCATTTGGGACACAGCTAGAGGGCCAATGGAGACATGTGGCCTGTTCTCAGTGATGTCTCAACCAATGAGATAACACTCTGTGTTGCTAAACAACAGCAACACCTACAAGTATTATTAACCTCTGATGCTGATGAAATGAAGGCCAGGCTTTGGAATGAAAACTTTGTGGGTTAGTTTCCTGGACACAAATTAAACTTGGTCCTGGACTAACAAGAAAAGCCCTTTCAACAGGGACTCTCCATTAAGTTGTAACGGCGTTCGTCGGAAGAAGGGGACCAAAGCGCAGCATGGTAAGTGCTCATAATTTATTAAACAAAGAAACACCCGAACAAAAATAACAAAACGAAAAGCCAACAGTTCCGTCAGGTACAAAATACAAAACAACTACCCAATAACACAGGTGGGACAAAGGCTGCCTAAGTATGATTCCCAATCAGAGACAACGATAGACAGCTGCCTCTGATTAGGAACCATACTCAGCCAAAACAAAGAAATACATGACATAGAATGCCCACCCCACACCCTGATCTAACCAAATAGAGAAATAACACAGCTCTCTAAGGTCAGGGCGTGACATTAGTGTGCTTTTAAGTTCAGCACTAGGCTTAATCTAGGTCTGGGAAATCGGCCCTCAAAGTTCAAAAAGGGAAATCCATGAAAATTCAAATTCATCATCACTGACAAATATTAAGATAAAAACTAAACACTTTACGTGATAAAATAAATACCGAGACTGAGACCATAATACTGAGATGCAGGTTTCTCTGTTGATGCCATCGTCATATCCGATGAGTGAGCCAATATTCACTTGAGACAAGGTCATAGGGAGCATTTGGCATATGCTCAGTTATTGGGGTTAGTTCATTAACGAATGCACTTAAATATGATAATCAGACACTGTGATAGCGGTGGGTACTTAGTATGTGCGTCTCTTAGGTCAAGAGGGTGTTTGGAATGAGCGTGGGGTCAGAAGTCAAAGTTCAGCATTGTGTAAAGGTCGAGGTCCTGCTGGTCAGGGGCATAACCAGAGTTTCATAACATTCGGTCCTAAGCCCTGAAGACCAGGGGCTGACTGGGGGGTTAAAAACAAATCACATTTAATAAAGCATTGCATGCATGTCATCGTATACGCGGGTCTAAGAAAAAAATTGCCTTTTCAAATCTGATTTCATGAAATGCTACGTCATTTTACATGACTGGAGACGTTACAAGAATATTTGTTAATAGCATACAAATGACCAAAATGGCTACTCCAACGTTGACATACTTAGATAAATAAAACAAATAGCAACCAGTAGCATAGGCCAATGACAAGTATGGATACACAGATTGTATGAGGAGGAAATTATACTTCACCAACTTTCCAGTGGCACTCACTCATCCAAACTGTTTTTTTCCCCCGTAATTGTATTTTTTATATTATGAAAGGCCTTTTAGCTGCTGCCTGCTGTTCATTGACAGCCACATTGACAGCCACATTGACAGCCACATTGACAGCCACATTGACAGCCACATTGACAGCCACATTGACAGCCACATTGACAGCCACATTGACAGCCACATTGACAGCCACATTGACAGCCACATTGACAGCCACTGTCACGGCTGTCGAAAGGTTCGGACCAAAATGCAGCGTGCTCGTAGTTCCACATATTTTTTTTACCGTGAAACAAAATGCAAACACTAAATACTGGAATACACAAAACAACAAACCGTGATGCAGAGAGAAAACACACTACTCAAGAATTAATCACCCACAAAAACAGGTGGGACAAACATCAACTTAAATATGACCTCCAATTAGAGACAACGACAACCGGCTGCCTCTAATTGGAGATCATACCAAACAAAACCAGCATAGAAATACCAAACTAGAAACTGAACATACAAATACAAAACATAGACAAACCACGCCCTGACCTACTCTACCATAGAAAATAACAACTTACTACGGTCAGGATCTGACAGTACCCCCCCAAAGGTGCGGACTCCGACCGCACCTACACAAAACAACAACAATCCCCCCCCCCAAACAACAACCCCCCCAACAACAAAAACCAAAGGGAGGGTAGAGTGGGTGACAAAAGTCTATGGCGGCTCTAGTGTTATACCCAGAACCTTCCTCTCCCTCCGATCCTCCAGCAACGGAGGTGGCTCCGGCTCAGGGCGTGACCCCCGTTCCGCCCGCAGATCCCTCCGCTTCTGTAACACCAGCCTGTGGATCATTATCAGAGGAATCGGACTGTAAATCATTACCAGATGCTCTGTGCTGCAGACCACCGCTGGAGGTTCTGGCCTACAGGCCGTCGCTGAAGGCTCTGGGCTGCAGACCGCCGCTGAAGGCTCCTGACTGGGGAGTGCCGCTGGAGGCTCCAGACTGGGGAGCGTCGCTGTAGGCTCCGGACTGGGGAGCGTCGCTGTAGGCTCCGGACTGGGAGGCGTCGCTGGAGGCTCCGGACTGGGAGGCGTCGCTGGAGGCTCCGGACTGGGAGGTGTCGCTGGAGGCTCCAGACTGGGAGGTGTCGCTGGAGGCTCTGGACTGGGAGGCGTCACTGGAGGCTCTGGACTGGGAGGCATCGCTTGAGGCTCTGGACTGGGAGGCGTCGCTGGAGGCTCCGGACTGAGGAGCGTCGCTGGAGGCTCCGGACTAGTGAGCGTCGCTGGAGGTTCCGGGCTAAGATCCCTCTCAATAGGTTCCGGACTGTAGGCCGTCTCAGTAGGTTCCGGACTGTAGACCGTCTCAGTAGGTTCCAGACTGTAGGCCGTCTCAGTAGGTTCCGGACTGTAGGCCGTCTCAGTAGGTTCCGGACTGTAGGCCGTCTCAGTAGGCTCCGGACTGTAGGCCGTCTCAGTAGGTTCCGGACTGAAAAACATCGCCTGAAGCTCTGGACTGGGAACTGTCGCCGGAAGCTCTGGACGGGGAACTGTTACCGGAAGCTCTGGACGGGGAACTGTCGCCGGAAGCTCTGGACTGGGAATGTGCACTGGAATCCTGATGCGTGGTACTGGCATGGGTGGCGCCAGACTGGTAACCCCCACCTCAGGATGAGTGCAGGGAGCAGGAACAGGACACTCCGGACTGGGCATGCGCACTGGAGGTCTGATGCGTGGGACTGGCCTAGGTGGCAGCAGACTGGTAACACGCACCTCAGGGCGAGTGCGGGGAGCAGGAACAGGACACTCCGGACTGGGCATGCGCACTGGAGGTCTGATGCGTGGAACTGGCCTAGGTGGCGCCAGACTGGTAACACGCACCTCAGGGCGAGTGCGGGAAGGAGGCACAGGACGTACCGGACTATGGAGGCGAACTGGAGACCAGGCATGCTGAGCAGGCCTACTCCTTCCTGGCTGAATGACCATCTTCGCCCTACACCGGTGAGGAGCTTGCACCGACCGCACCGGGCTGTGAGTGCGTATGGGCGATATAGTGCGCATCACACCATAACCCATTGCTCGTTCATCCACTCTCTCCTCAGCACGCCCGCTCCACACTGCTCTCGATGCAAGTACCTCTCTCCGGAATCTTGCGTTGAGCTCCGCGCTTGACTCCTTGACTGGCTCCGGTTCACTCCACTGCTCTCTCCGATAAGCACGGGAAGTTAGATCAGGTCTCCCCCTGACATCGCCAAACTCCCCGTGTGCCCCCCCCCCAACATTTGTTTGGGGGCTGCCTCTCAGCCTTGCCTCTCGGTGCATATAAAGCCTCGTAGTATCGTCGCTCCGTTTTTGCTACTTCGATTTCCTCCCTCGGGCAACGATACTCCCCAGCCTGCCACCAGGGTCTTTTACCATCCAAAATCTCCTCCCAAGTCCATTACTCCGGATACTCCTTACCACGCTGCTTGGTCCTTTTTTGGTGGGTGATTCTGTCACGGCTGTCGAAAGGATCGGACCAAAATGCAGCGTGTTCGTAGTTCCACATATTTTATTAACCGTGAAACAAAATGCAAAACACTAAATACTTGAATACACAAAACAACAAACCGTGATGCAGAGAGAAAACACACTACTCAAGAATTAACCTCTCTAGGGTCGGCGGGACGAAATCGTCCCACCTACGTAACAGCCAGTGGAATCCTGTGGCGCGTTATTCAAATACCTTAGAAATGCTATTACTTCAATTTCTCAAACATATGACTATTTTACACCATTTTAAAGACAAGACTCTCGTTAATCTAACCACACTGTCCGATTTCAAAAAGGCTTTACAACGAAAGCGAAACATTAGATTATGTCAGCAGAGTACCCAGCCAGAAATAATCAGACACCTATACTTATGTCATGCAATAAAATGCAAACTATTTACTTAAAAATCATTCAATGTGATTTTCTGGATTTTTGTTTTAGATTCCGTCTCTCACAGTTGAAGTGTACTTATGATAAAAATTACAGACCTCTACATGCTTTGTAAGTAGGAAAACCTGCAAAATCGGCAGTGTATCAAATACTTGTTCTCCCCACTGTATGTGCTTGTGATGTGACAAAACACAATAACTATTTTTATTCTGTGGCTAAATGATGCTCTCTGGTGAAGTATTTTCAATGATTTCATTTATTTCTGTACAGACAGGAGCAACTAGGCTTTTATCATTTGACAAATGTATTTGACTTGATCTGCAGCACTTACAGTAGCCTATCTCTTATTGTGGCTATGTTTTCATCCCTAAGGCCAAATAATCAACACTTCTTGTTATTTGTTCAATGGATTGTGGTCAGGATCCCTTGAGGTTATTGCATAGATACGCCTACTTTTACAATAATATCCTATTTAAAAGGGTCTATCAGCAAGTAGCCTACAATTCCAAGAGAGTAAAGTCAGTAAGTCAATGAACAAGTATTTGTATCTAATCAATTATTTTCCCTGATTAGCCAATAGTGGTTTAGTTATATTGTCATAGAAACGATGCAGGCCTTATGCCCTTTTTAACCATTGTAGCACAGGTTCTATGTTTATAATGCTAATAAGAAAATATATCAAATTACTTGAACAGCCTATGGGAAAAGTGTAAAAATATATACAGTATTTGCATCAGTAGGCTAAGTGACTGAAATGCATCAGAAAAGTATCGTAAAGTTCCGGAAGACGTCAAGGCGGCTAATCAGCTAGTGGCTGTAGGGCTAATGTGTGTGTGTAGAGAATAAGTGTATTGCTTTGACTTGCCAGACTAATGATCATGAGCACTCACCTCAACTAAGCTAACATTGTCCCAGGCTAATATTTTACCAAATATCAAAATAGAGATTCAGTGAAAATAAACATATGACATTGATTTATCAAGATGAGTTCCCATGCTTGTCTCAAAGATGCGCAATGGCGCTGTCCCAATCAAAACGCTGCTGGAATGCTCAGTTGACCACACACGCCGTATGATTTACATGTATTATAACCAGTGGAGTAGCCTAGTGGAGCACAATGTTATATTATTACATCATCATGTATTATAACCAGTGGAGTAGCCTAGTGGAGCACAATGTTATATTATTACATCATCATGTATTATAACCAGTGGAGAAGCTACTGGAGCGCAATGGAATTTCTTATTGATCCCAAACTTTTGAACGGTAGTGTACATTCAGCCTCTTGCAAATTGAAGGAAAATTATGAGAACACAGAGAGACTAAATACATTTTTGGGGGGGGGAAGCCTGGCTTCCCTTGGCATCCATGAATACCGTAATTTCCGGACTATTGAGCGCTCCTGAATATAAGCCGCACCCACTGAATTTAAAAAAAATATTATTTTGAACATAAATAAGCCGCACATATCTATAAGCCGCAGGTGCCTACCGGTACATTGAAACAAATGAACTTTACACAGGCTTTAACGAAACACGGCTTGTAACAAAAATAAATAGGCTTTAACGAAACACGGCTTGTAATTAAAATAAATAGGCTTTAACGAAACACGGCTTGTAACAAGAAATAAAAAATTAGCTGTAAACAGTAGCCTACCAAGAAAGTCATTGGTCACTATCTTCCTCCTCCTGTGCACTGAAACCACTGAAGTCATCTCCTTTCAAAAAAATTTGAAAGCAGGAAAAATCCATATATTAGCTGCGTCATTGTTTAAGCCGCGAGGTTCAAAGCGTGGGAAAAAAGTTGCGGCTTATAGTCCGTAAATTACGGTTCATGCTACTGCCTTTCACAGAAAAGTTAGCAAAAAACAAATAATAGATACAAATGATATACTTACTCATGGTATACTTCAGCCTTCACAGTCTTCATAAAACATTTATTTTTTACCATTTTTTGTTGTTGTTGAAATAACAGCTAGCCTACAATTTGACAATGAGGTGCTTATCTTTAGCGTGGCAGAATTCTCATCATTATTACTCCCAGACTCCCAGTAACCAACCAGTAACCTCTCTCTTAATTAAAGCTCATTGGAGGAGAGGATCCAATGTCCCTCCCATGGACCTTCTCCTCCAATGATCTTTAAGAGGAATTGAGGAAACAAGGAGGGAGGAAGCAAGGATTTGACAGCTAGTAATGTTTTCATACACAGCCAGTCCAATGTGTCCATAAAGGGGAGGTTACTAGTTCTTTACAAGGATTGCATCCCAAATGGCACCCTTATTCCCTATTTAGTGCACTACTTTAGACCAGGACCCATAGAGTGGGTAGTGTGCTACACAGGGAATATGGTGCCATTTGGAACACACCCAGGGACTAATAGCTGAGTGACTTATCATCTGTCATCATGACGTATTCCCATGGCAACACGTTGTTCCACACCTGTGTTTGTTCAAGCTGGCCTGAAATGTGTTTGGTACGCCTCATTCCAACATTGTTCCATTTAAAACATGTTTCCTTACAGCACAAGAAGAATCCAGTTTAGCTATCTGTACATCTGGCCGGGTATACCAAAAATAGCTGAATACTACTTTCTTACTTGATCACAATCCCCAAAAACAACAACGTTCTTTGCAGGGGAAAGGCTATGTTATTTGATTGTTTACATTTTTAACTGTTGTGAAAGAGAACCGATTTTGAATCAGGAAGATGCTGCTATTTAGTCACTATGACCGTAAACAAACACATTCAGCTTAAAAGGTTTTCTTAATTTCTCTCTCTAGGAATTGTATTATTTTTCTCACAGACATTCCATTATCTCTAACAGAGGTTCAATTACCTTGTTGGTATCATAATTCCAATGTTTTATTGACAATTTGTGGCCAAAGACCGGTCTCCACACTAAACATGGTAATAGACTATGATTGAAAAGATGTAAGCCTCATTGTCAAATTGTAGGCTAGCTGTTATTTCTATAACATGAGTATGGTAATTTAGTATTTCAATGAAGAACTAGAGAGAGCCAGACTGAGACCATTGTGCAGGGAAACAAGATTTGTATTCATTGATGTCATACTAAAGTGAGGACCAGAGCAGTCCAGACACAGTGACAGCGGTCCAGACACAGTGACAGCGGTCCAGACACAGTGACAGCGGTCCAGACACAGTGACAGCGGTCCAGACACAGTGACAGCGGTCCAGACACAGTGACAGCGGTCTAGACACAGTGACAGCGGTCCAGACACAGTGACAGCGGTCCAGACACAGTGACAGCGGTCCAGACACGGTGACAGCGGTCCAGACACGGTGACAGCGGTCCAGACACGGTGACAGCGGTCCAGACACAGTGACAGCGGTCCAGACACAGTGACAGCGGTCCAGACACAGTGACAGCAGTCCAGACACCAGTGAGTGACAGAGGTTAACTCATTCACTACTGCAGTTCATAAGGTAAACAGACACGGTACTTGTAAAACTTTAGATGACCTACCCTGTAACTACAGTGGGACAACCACATCTGGGTCATATAACTGAGTCAAACTTCAAATACACAAGGTGGGAGACTGAGAGAGAGATGTCAGTTTAGACACTAATTACAATGAACTAACTGTTGGGGGGAGGTGGAGTTTTGTACTGCTCATTGTTCTAGAATCTACTCTGTTATGATGAGCCTGAGGATGAGGTCAGGGGGAGGACGGTTTTTCAGCTCAGTTTGAGGAGAACAAGAAATCCATGTCAGAGGAGAGCTGTTAGATGGGGGCCGGATGTTGTTGTTGTTGGTAAGAGCGGGCATACTCTCTAGTTGAGGGTGTAGGAATCAATAATGTGTATAAAAACCCTAGATGACGAACATTGGCCGCTGTTTGGAAGTCACTGCGCAGCCATTCAACTCCTTCACCATTCAACTCCTTCACCATTCAACTCCTACACCATTCAACTCCTACACCATTCAACTCCTACACCATTCAACTCCTACACCATTCAACTCCTTCACCGTTGTTAAAACAATTTGGGAATATATAGAAAGGCATTTATTATCGTCAACATTTGTTTTTGCCAAGTATAATCTATTATAGATGCCTTAATGCATACTTTTAAAGTATAATAAAGTAGCCTTTTTAAAGAGTACCAATGTTACTGTCCCCACTACAACAAAGAAAGACTTAAATACATGTAATTTTGTCCGTGACATCCTATGGAGGACTGCTCTTTATGAGGAGAACCAATATGGCGGCTGCTGGCTTCAATAAGGTTTGGTTTGATTTGGAATGAGAAAGCCATGTAACAGATGAGGGGTCAGACAAGGGAGGAGGAGGTCTAGCTACTCTAGCTGAGTATTGTTGGATTACAGTAGTTGATGGAGGGGGATCTACTCTAGGCTAGGGGCTCTAGGGTGTAGGAGTAGTACAGGGTCTACTGTAGGGGCTCTAGGGTGTAGGAGTAATACAGGGTCTACTGTAGGGGCTCTAGGGTGTAGGAGTAATACAGGGTCTACTGTAGGGGCTCTAGGGTGTAGGAGTAGTACAGGGTCTACTGTAGGGGCTCTAGGGAGTAGGAGTAGTATAGGGTCTACTGTAGGGGCTCTAGGGAGTAGGAGTAGTATAGGGTCTACTGTAGAGGCTCTAGGATGTAGGAGTAGTACAGGGTCTACTGTAGGGGCTCTAGGGAGTAGGAGTAGTATAGGGTCTACTGTAGAGGCTCTAGGATGTAGGAGTAGTACAGGGTCTACTGTAGGGGATCTAGGGAGTAGGAGTAGTATAGGGTCTACTGTAGGGGCTCTAGGGAGTAGGAGTAGTACAGGGTCTACTGTAGGGGATCTAGGGAGTAGGAGTAGTATAGGGTCTACTGTAGAGGCTCTAGGGTGTAGGAGTAGTACAGGGTCTACTGTAGGGGCTCTAGGGAGTAGGAGTAGTATAGGGTCTACTGTAGAGGCTCTAGGGTGTAGGAGTAGTACAGGGTCTACTGTAGGGGCTCTAGGGAGTAGGAGTAGTACAGGGTATATTGTAGAGGCTCTAGGGTGTAGGAGCAGTACAGGGTCTACTGTAAGGCTGTAGGAATTGTACAGGGTCTATTGTAGAGGGTCTACGTTCTAGGAGTAGTACAGGGTCTACTGTAGAGGCTCTAGGATGTAGGAGTAGTACAGGGTCCCGCCTGTCTTGAGGAAACATTGATGTTGCCAAGTTCCGATCTTGATGGAGCACTCGCAGGTCCCCAGCAGGTCGTCAAAGAAAATGTCGCTGTCGTACACCTCCAACCTCAAGGTGTTGTTCTCATGGGCGTTGAGGAAGCTGAACTCCTCCTCCCAGGAGGGGTCAGCGTTGTTGTTCTTCACCTCTGTCCTCCCGAGAAAGCCGTAAGCTCTGAACACCTGGATAATAATGAGAATGATTATGATCATAGAGTTAGTTAGAGGAAACATCATGGATATAACCTGTTTGCCAATGATGTTACACTTGTGTATGCTAGCATAGCGGAATGACTGGAAGTCTACAGGTATGCTAGCATATCTAGCTAACATTAAGTCGCAAAACTACCTCTAACTTCCTTCATACGGCATGCAGAGGCATAAAAAGGTATCCACGAGTTCCTCTGTCTCTGGGTAAGTAGAAAATAGAATTGCCAGAATCTCGCAGTATCCCTTCTAAAGTTGTCAACTGGGCGGGTATGGTCGTCACTAGTTACCACAGCCACAAAGTCATAAACCCCGCCTATTTCTAAAATGTATCTTCGTAGAATCTGATTTTCAACCTAACCTTAACCACATTGCTAACCTTATGCATAACCTTAAATTAAGACCAAAAAAATGACATTTTTGTTTTCGAAACCGGTGGGTATTCCTATGGGTTGGGATAGATCAGCCAAGTAGAGCATTTTCTTTTTCTTCAAATTGGGTTAACTATAGACTACAAATGTTTTTAAGCTTCATCACCTCTATCTGGTGGCCACAATAAATGAATCACACAAGATTTGGTTCAGGCCTCCAACCAGCAGGTGGCAGTAAAATACCAATTATAAGCTTTATACTTTTTTCTCAATAAATAATAAGAAAATATGCTACTTAATAAAAATGGAGGTGGCCTTAATAGCACTGCCAGTGCTCAGATACAAAGACGAGTCCTCTAACTAACTCTATGAATTATGATAATGATGATAATTATCCTAATATATTCTTAGTTTAGATTTACATAAAGTCCCCCCTCTCCCTAATAATGATGGTGGACAGATGACTCAGGTGAGGAGAGATTTACCTCGACGTAGGCATCAGGGATCCCTAGCAGGTCGCTGTCCAGGTCACTGGCTCTGAGGTTGAACACCTTGAGGACCTTAGGTTCCTCTGCTGCATAGATCTGAACCACAGTCAGAACACACACCACCAGCAGGCACCACAGAAGAGAGGAGGAGGACATGTCTCTCAGTCAGATAGGGCTTGATCCGTGGAGGGAAGACAACTAGGAGAGAGAGAGGGGGAGAAAGAGAGAGAAGAGAGGCAGAAAGAGAGAATTAAACTAATGTAAATTCAACATGAAATCAACAAAAAAATTCACAATGTCATTGGATATAGGTTACATTGATAACTTTTTGCAAATCCAATCAGATTTCCACATTGATTTTTATGATTTGGAAACATTGTTGATTCAACCAGTTTTTGCCCAGTGAGTTCTTTACATAATGTCCATTTTCAAATATAATACATTATAAAGTAAACTCTCGTTACATGACTCCTAAAAGGTCATAATACCTGTGTTCTGTAGAGTCTGGAGACGAGCGTCTGTCTGTCTGTCTGTCTGTCTCAGGGGGAAACAACTACTTATGGTTTTTCCTATGCACTCTCACTGTTTATAAAGACGTCACCTGTGCATCCACAATACACCCTCAACATACTCCCACAACACAGATGCTTTGTCCCAAATTACACCCTATTCCCCTCATAGTGCATTACTATTGACCAGAGCCCTATAGATCCTGGTCAAAAGTAGTGCACTATCTAGGCCAGTGTGTCATTTGGGACACAGTTAGAGGGCCAATGGAGACAGGTGGCCTGTTCTCAGTGATGCCTCAACCAATGAGATAACACTCTGTGTTGCTAAACAACAGCAACACCTACAAGTATTATTAACCTCTGATGCTGATGAAATGAAGGCCAGGCTTTGAAATGAACACTTTGTGGGCTAGTTTCCTGGACACAAATTAAACTTGGTCCTGGACTAAAAAGAAAAGCTCTTTCAATAGGGATTCTCCATGAAGTATGCTTTTTAGTTCAGCATGGCCTTAAGCCAAATACATTTAAACTAAGTTTTTCACAATTCCTGACATGTAATCCTAGCAAAAATTCCCTGTCTTAGGTCAGTTAGGATCACCACTTTATTTTAAGAATGTGAAATGTCTGAATAATAGTAGAGAGAATTATTTATTATAGCTTTTATTTCTTTCATCACATTCCCAGTGGGTCAGAAGTTTACATACACTCAATTAGTATTTGGTAGCATTGCCTTTAAATTGTTCAACTTGGGTCAAACATTTCGGGTAGCCTTCCACAAGCTTCCCACAATAAGTTGGTTGAATTTTGGCCCATTCCTCCTGACAGAGCTGGTGTAACTGAGTCAGCTTTGTAGGCCTCCATGCTCACACACGCTTTTTCAGTTCTGCCAACAAATGTTCTATAGGATTGAGGTCAGGGCTTTGTGATGGCCACTCCAATACCCTGACTTTGTTGTCCTTAAGCCATTTTGCCACAACTTTGGAAGTATGCTTGGGGTCAATGTCCATTTGGAAGACCCATTTGCGACCAAGCTTTAACTTCCTGACTGATGTCTTGAGATGTTGCTTCAATATGTCCACATAATTTTCCATCCTCTTGATGCCATCTATTTTGTGAAGTACACCAGTCCCGCCTGCAGCAAAGCACCCCCACAACATGATGCTGCCACCCCCGTGCTTCACGGACGGGATGGTGTTTTTCGGCTTGCAAACCTCCACCTTTTTCTTCCAAACATAACGATGGTCATTATGGCCAAACAGTTCTATTTTTGTTTCATCAGACCAGAGGACATTTCTCCAAAAAGTAAGATCTTTGTCCCCATGTGCAGTTACAAACCGTAGTCTGGCTTTTTTATGGCGGTTTTGGAGCAGTGGCTTCTTCCTTGCTGAGTGGCCTTTCAGGTTATGTCAATATAGGACTTGTTTTACTGTGGATATAGATACTTTTGTACCTGTTTCCTCCAGCATCTTCACACAGTCCTTTGCTGTTGTTCTGGGATTGATTTGCACTTTTCGCACCAAAGTACGTTCATCTCTAGGAGATAGAACGTGACTCCTTCCTGAGCGGTATGACGGCTGCGTGGTCCCATTGTGTTTATACTTGCGTACTATTGTTTGTACAGATGAACGTGGTACCTTGAGGCGTTTGGAAATTGCTCCCGAGGATGAACCAGACTTGTGGAGGTCTACAATTTTTTTTCTGAGGTCTTTGCTGATTTCTTTTGATTTTCCCATGATGTCAAGCAAAGAGGCACTGAGTTTGAAGGTAGGCCTTGAAATACATCCACAGGTACACCTGCAATTGACTCAAATAGTGTCAATTAGCCTATCAGAAGCTTCTAAATCCATGACATAATTTTCCGGAATTTTCCAAGCTATTTAAAGGCACAGTCAAGTTAGTGTATGTCAACTTCTGACCCACTGGAATTGTGATACAGTGAATTATAGGTGAAATAATCTGTCTGTAAACAATTGTTGCAAAAATGACTTGTGTCATGCACAAAGTAGATGTCCTAACCAACTTGCCAAAACTATAGTTTGTTAACAAGAAATTTGTGGAGTGGTTGAAAAATGAGTTATAATGACTCCAAACTAAGTGTATGTAAACTTCTGACTTCAACTGTATGTGTTGTGATAATTGCGTTGTTTGCTCTATAACCTGTTAGTTCATATGCCTAAAGGCCAATACATTAAGAAGACATAGGGAAAGAATGAATTCAACCACACATTTGTTTAATCATAAAACCAGAGAGCGACCTCTATCCAGTGAAGTCCACAAAACATATTGCATGTAACAAACAGCTCCATGACCTACAGCAGGGTCAAGCAAGTAAATGTTTGACATTTTTGGACTACGAAACAACTATTGATTTAGAACCACGGAGGGTTACCTTAAGTCTCAATGAAAACAGGCGCTATTCCAGCACAATTTCAACATTATCAAATCACCTCTGCTTAGTCTAATACAGTGACAACTAAAAACAATTTAGTCCAATCAGCCATGGCAGTCCATGGTTCTGATTTCTGTCTCTCTCTCTCTCTCTCTCTCTCTCTCTCTCTCTCTCTCTCTCTCTCTCTCTCTCTCTCTCTCTCTCTCTCTGTGTGTGTGTGTGTGTGCGTGCATGCGTTCATGCAAGTACTCACCCTACTTGTACTACTTCTACACCCTAGAGCCTCTACAGTAGACCCTATACTACTCCTACACCCTAGAGCCTCTACTGTAGACCCTGTACTACTCCTACTCCCTAGAGCCCCTACAGTAGACCCTGACAGTTGAGGACTTGTGAGGCGCCTGTTTCTCAAACTAGACACTAATGAACTTTTCCTCTTCCTTAGTTGTGCACTGGGGCCTCCCACTCCTCTTTCTATTCTGGTTAGAGCCAGTTTGGGCTGTACTGTGAAGGGAGTAGTACACAATGTTGTACGAGATCTTCAGTTTCTTGGCAATTTCTCGCATGGAATAGCCTTCATTTCTCAGAACAAGAATAGACTGGCGAGTTTCAGAAGAAAGTTCTTTGTTTCAAGACATTTTGAGCCTGTAATTGAACACACAAATGCTGATGCTCCAGATACTCAACTAGTCTAAAGAAGGCCAGTTTTGTTGCTTCTTTAACCAGTACAACAGTTTTCAGCTGTGCTAACATAATTGCAAAAGGGTGTTCTAATGGTTAATCAGCCTTTTAAAATTATAAACTTGGATTAGCTAACACAATGTGCCATTGGAACACAGGAGTGATGGTTGCTGATAATGGGCCTCTGTTCGCCTATGTATATATTCCATAAACAATCTGCCGGTTTCAGCTACAATAGTCATTTACAACATTATTAACAATGTCTACACTGTATTTCTGATCAATTTGATGTCATTTTAATCGACCAAAAAATTGATTTTATTTCAAAAACAAAGACATTTCTTAGTGACTCCAAACTTTTGAATGGTAGTGTAGTTGGGGGTGAAGTGACTATGCATAGATAATAAACAGCGAGTAGCAGCAGTGTACAAAAGGGGGGGGGAGGTCAATGTAAATTGTCCGGTGGCGATTTTATTAAATGGAGATGGCCTTAATGGTGCTGCCCATGCTCAGATACAAAGACGAGTCCTCTAACTAACTCTATGAATTATGATATTAATGCTGGAAATTATCCTAATAATTGTTAAACTTTATTTAACTAGGCAAGTTGGCTAAGAACAAATTCTTATTTACCTAGACAAACCCTCCCCTAACCCGGACGACGCTGGGCCAATTATACGCCGCCCTATGAGACTCCCGATCACGGCCGGTTGTGATACAGCCCGGGATCGAATAATCCTAACATCACACATCAGCTATCATGATGGACAGGTGACTCAGGTGAGGAGAGATTTACCTCTACGTAGGCATCAGGGGTCCCTAGCAGGCTGCTCTGCAGGTCAGTGGCATGGAGGTTGAACACCTTGAGGACCTTAGGTTCCTCTGCTGCATAGATCTGGACCACAGTCAGAACACACACCACCAGCAGGCACCACAGAAGAGAGGAGGAGGACATGTCTCTCATTCAGATAGGGTTTGATCCGTGGAGGGAAGACAACTAGAGAGAGGGGGGATAGGGAGATGAAAGAAAGGAGAAAATATAAACACATCACCTGTTTCCCTAAGAGCATGTCACAGAGCAAGAAGAGCAAGAAAAGAGAGACATGTTAAAATACATAAATAACTGGAAGATAGAAGGGACAAGATATCAGCACAATACACACTGGTCACAGTTCAAAGTCTACTTCTGATTTACATTTGGTTGTCGTTGGATTTAGGTTACATTGATTACTTTTTGAAAATTCAGATTTCCACGTTGATTCAAAGTCATCACATAGATTTTTGTATTTTTGTGGAAACAATGTTGATTCAACCAGTTTTTGCCCAGTGAGTTCTTTACATAATGTCCATTTTCAAATATAATATATTATAAAGTAAACTCTCGTTACATGACTCCTAAAAGGTCATAATACCTGTGTTCTGTAGAGTCTGGAGACGAGCGTCTGTCTGTCTGTCTGTCTGTCTGTCTCAGGGAGAAACAACTACTTATGGTTTTTCCTATACCCTCTCACTGTTTATAAAGACCTCACTCGTGCATCCACAATACACCCTCAACATACTCCCACAGCACATATGCTTTGTCCCAAACGACACCCTATTCCCCACATAGTGCACTACTATTGACCAGAGCCCTATAGATCCTGGTCAAAAGTAGTGCACTACTATTGACCAGAGCCCTATAGATCCTGGTCAAAAGTAGTGCACTATCTAGGCCAGTGTGTCATTTGGGACACAGCTAGAGGGCCAATGGAGACATGTGGCCTGTTCTCAGTGATGTCTCAACCAATGAGATAACACTCTGTGTTGCTAAACAACAGCAACACCTACAAGTATTATTAACCTCTGATGCTGATGAAATGAAGGCCAGGCTTTGGAATGAAAACTTTGTGGGTTAGTTTCCTGGACACAAATTAAACTTGGTCCTGGACTAAAAAGAAAAGCCCTTTCAACAGGGACTCTCCATTAAGTTGTAACGGCGTTCGTCGGAAGAAGGGGACCAAAGCGCAGCATGGTAAGTGCTCATAATTTATTAAACAAAGAAACACCCGAACAAAAATAACAAAACGAAAAGCCAACAGTTCCGTCAGGTACAAAATACAAAACAACTACCCAATAACACAGGTGGGACAAAGGCTGCCTAAGTATGATTCCCAATCAGAGACAACGATAGACAGCTGCCTCTGATTAGGAACCATACTCAGCCAAAACAAAGAAATACATGACATAGAATGCCCACCCCACACCCTGATCTAACCAAATAGAGAAATAACACAGCTCTCTAAGGTCAGGGCGTGACATTAGTGTGCTTTTAAGTTCAGCACTAGGCTTAATCTAGGTCTGGGAAATCGGCCCTCAAAGTTCAAAAAGGGAAATCCATGAAAATTCAAATTCATCATCACTGACAAATATTAAGATAAAAACTAAACACTTTACGTGATAAAATAAATACCGAGACTGAGACCATAATACTGAGATGCAGGTTTCTCTGTTGATGCCATCGTCATATCCGATGAGTGAGCCAATATTCACTTGAGACAAGGTCATAGGGAGCATTTGGCATATGCTCAGTTATTGGGGTTAGTTCATTAACGAATGCACTTAAATATGATAATCAGACACTGTGATAGCGGTGGGTACTTAGTATGTGCGTCTCTTAGGTCAAGAGGGTGTTTGGAATGAGCGTGGGGTCAGAAGTCAAAGTTCAGCATTGTGTAAAGGTCGAGGTCCTGCTGGTCAGGGGCATAACCAGAGTTTCATAACATTCGGTCCTAAGCCCTGAAGACCAGGGGCTGACTGGGGGGTTAAAAACAAATCACATTTAATAAAGCATTGCATGCATGTCATCGTATACGCGGGTCTAAGAAAAAAATTGCCTTTTCAAATCTGATTTCATGAAATGCTACGTCATTTTACATGACTGGAGACGTTACAAGAATATTTGTTAATAGCATACAAATGACCAAAATGGCTACTCCAACGTTGACATACTTAGATAAATAAAACAAATAGCAACCAGTAGCATAGGCCAATGACAAGTATGGATACACAGATTGTATGAGGAGGAAATTATACTTCACCAACTTTCCAGTGGCACTCACTCATCCAAACTGTTTTTTTCCCCCGTAATTGTATTTTTTATATTATGAAAGGCCTTTTAGCTGCTGCCTGCTGTTCATTGACAGCCACATTGACAGCCACATTGACAGCCACATTGACAGCCACATTGACAGCCACATTGACAGCCACATTGACAGCCACATTGACAGCCACATTGACAGCCACATTGACAGCCACATTGACAGCCACATTGACAGCCACTGTCACGGCTGTCGAAAGGTTCGGACCAAAATGCAGCGTGCTCGTAGTTCCACATATTTTTTTTACCGTGAAACAAAATGCAAACACTAAATACTGGAATACACAAAACAACAAACCGTGATGCAGAGAGAAAACACACTACTCAAGAATTAATCACCCACAAAAACAGGTGGGACAAACATCAACTTAAATATGACCTCCAATTAGAGACAACGACAACCGGCTGCCTCTAATTGGAGATCATACCAAACAAAACCAGCATAGAAATACCAAACTAGAAACTGAACATACAAATACAAAACATAGACAAACACCCCCTGTCACGCCCTGACCTACTCTACCATAGAAAATAACAACTTACTACGGTCAGGATCTGACAGTACCCCCCCAAAGGTGCGGACTCCGACCGCACCTACACAAAACAACAACAATCCCCCCCCCCAAACAACAACCCCCCCAACAACAAAAACCAAAGGGAGGGTAGAGTGGGTGACAAAAGTCTATGGCGGCTCTAGTGTTATACCCAGAACCTTCCTCTCCCTCCGATCCTCCAGCAACGGAGGTGGCTCCGGCTCAGGGCGTGACCCCCGTTCCGCCCGCAGATCCCTCCGCTTCTGTAACACCAGCCTGTGGATCATTATCAGAGGAATCGGACTGTAAATCATTACCAGATGCTCTGTGCTGCAGACCACCGCTGGAGGTTCTGGCCTACAGGCCGTCGCTGAAGGCTCTGGGCTGCAGACCGCCGCTGAAGGCTCCTGACTGGGGAGTGCCGCTGGAGGCTCCAGACTGGGGAGCGTCGCTGTAGGCTCCGGACTGGGGAGCGTCGCTGTAGGCTCCGGACTGGGAGGCGTCGCTGGAGGCTCCGGACTGGGAGGCGTCGCTGGAGGCTCCGGACTGGGAGGTGTCGCTGGAGGCTCCAGACTGGGAGGTGTCGCTGGAGGCTCTGGACTGGGAGGCGTCACTGGAGGCTCTGGACTGGGAGGCATCGCTTGAGGCTCTGGACTGGGAGGCGTCGCTGGAGGCTCCGGACTGAGGAGCGTCGCTGGAGGCTCCGGACTAGTGAGCGTCGCTGGAGGTTCCGGGCTAAGATCCCTCTCAATAGGTTCCGGACTGTAGGCCGTCTCAGTAGGTTCCGGACTGTAGACCGTCTCAGTAGGTTCCAGACTGTAGGCCGTCTCAGTAGGTTCCGGACTGTAGGCCGTCTCAGTAGGTTCCGGACTGTAGGCCGTCTCAGTAGGCTCCGGACTGTAGGCCGTCTCAGTAGGTTCCGGACTGAAAAACATCGCCTGAAGCTCTGGACTGGGAACTGTCGCCGGAAGCTCTGGACGGGGAACTGTTACCGGAAGCTCTGGACGGGGAACTGTCGCCGGAAGCTCTGGACTGGGAATGTGCACTGGAATCCTGATGCGTGGTACTGGCATGGGTGGCGCCAGACTGGTAACCCCCACCTCAGGATGAGTGCAGGGAGCAGGAACAGGACACTCCGGACTGGGCATGCGCACTGGAGGTCTGATGCGTGGGACTGGCCTAGGTGGCAGCAGACTGGTAACACGCACCTCAGGGCGAGTGCGGGGAGCAGGAACAGGACACTCCGGACTGGGCATGCGCACTGGAGGTCTGATGCGTGGAACTGGCCTAGGTGGCGCCAGACTGGTAACACGCACCTCAGGGCGAGTGCGGGAAGGAGGCACAGGACGTACCGGACTATGGAGGCGAACTGGAGACCAGGCATGCTGAGCAGGCCTACTCCTTCCTGGCTGAATGACCATCTTCGCCCTACACCGGTGAGGAGCTTGCACCGACCGCACCGGGCTGTGAGTGCGTATGGGCGATATAGTGCGCATCACACCATAACCCATTGCTCGTTCATCCACTCTCTCCTCAGCACGCCCGCTCCACACTGCTCTCGATGCAAGTACCTCTCTCCGGAATCTTGCGTTGAGCTCCGCGCTTGACTCCTTGACTGGCTCCGGTTCACTCCACTGCTCTCTCCGATAAGCACGGGAAGTTAGATCAGGTCTCCCCCTGACATCGCCAAACTCCCCGTGTGCCCCCCCCCCAACATTTGTTTGGGGGCTGCCTCTCAGCCTTGCCTCTCGGTGCATATAGAGCCTCGTAGTATCGTCGCTCCGTTTTTGCTACTTCGATTTCCTCCCTCGGGCAACGATACTCCCCAGCCTGCCACCAGGGTCTTTTACCATCCAAAATCTCCTCCCAAGTCCATTACTCCGGATACTCCTTACCACGCTGCTTGGTCCTTTTTTGGTGGGTGATTCTGTCACGGCTGTCGAAAGGATCGGACCAAAATGCAGCGTGTTCGTAGTTCCACATATTTTATTAACCGTGAAACAAAATGCAAACACTAAATACTTGAATACACAAAACAACAAACCGTGATGCAGAGAGAAAACACACTACTCAAGAATTAACCTCTCTAGGGTCGGCGGGACGAAATCGTCCCACCTACGTAACAGCCAGTGGAATCCTGTGGCGCGTTATTCAAATACCTTAGAAATGCTATTACTTCAATTTCTCAAACATATGACTATTTTACACCATTTTAAAGACAAGACTCTCGTTAATCTAACCACACTGTCCGATTTCAAAAAGGCTTTACAACGAAAGCGAAACATTAGATTATGTCAGCAGAGTACCCAGCCAGAAATAATCAGACACCTATACTTATGTCATGCAATAAAATGCAAACTATTTACTTAAAAATCATTCAATGTGATTTTCTGGATTTTTGTTTTAGATTCCGTCTCTCACAGTTGAAGTGTACCTATGATAAAAACTACAGACCTCTACATGCTTTGTAAGTAGGAAAACCTGCAAAATCGGCAGTGTATCAAATACTTGTTCTCCCCACTGTATGTGCTTGTGATGTGACAAAACACAATAACTATTTTTATTCTGTGGCTAAATGATGCTCTCTGGTGAAGTATTTTCAATGATTTCATTTATTTCTGTACAGACAGGAGCAACTAGGCCTTTATCATTTGACAAATGTATTTGACTTGATCTGCAGCACTTACAGTAGCCTATCTCTTATTGTGGCTATGTTTTCATCCCTAAGGCCAAATAATCAACACTTCTTGTTATTTGTTCAATGGATTGTGGTCAGGATCCCTTGAGGTTATTGCATAGATACGCCTACTTTTACAATAATATCCTATTTAAAAGGGTCTATCAGCAAGTAGCCTACAATTCCAAGAGAGTAAAGTCAGTAAGTCAATGAACAAGTATTTGTATCTAATCAATTATTTTCCCTGATTAGCCAATAGTGGTTTAGTTATATTGTCATAGAAACGATGCAGGCCTTATGCCCTTTTTAACCATTGTAGCACAGGTTCTGTGTTTATAATGCTAATAAGAAAATATATCAAATTACTTGAACAGCCTATGGGAAAAGTGTAAAAATATATACAGTATTTGCATCAGTAGGCTAAGTGACTGAAATGCATCAGAAAAGTATCGTAAAGTTCCGGAAGACGTCAAGGCGGCTAATCAGCTAGTGGCTGTAGGGCTAATGTGTGTGTGTAGAAAATAAGTGTATTGCTTTGACTTGCCAGACTAATGATCATGAGCACTCACCTCAACTAAGCTAACATTGTCCCAGGCTAATATTTTACCAAATATCAAAATAGAGATTCAGTGAAAACAAACAAATGACATTGATTTATCAAGATGAGTTCCCATGCTTGTCTCAAAGATGCGCAATGGCGCTGTCCCAATCAAAACGCTGCTGGAATGCTCAGTTGACCACACACGCCGTATGATTTACATGTATTATAACCAGTGGAGTAGCCTAGTGGAGCACAATGTTATATTATTACATCATCATGTATTATAACCAGTGGAGTAGCCTAGTGGAGCACAATGTTATATTATTACATCATCATGTATTATAACCAGTGGAGAAGCTACTGGAGCGCAATGGAATTTCTTATTGATCCCAAACTTTTGAACGGTAGTGTACATTCAGCCTCTTGCAAATTGAAGGAAAATTATGAGAACACAGAGAGACTAAATACATTTTTTGGGGGGGGAAGCCTGGCTTCCCTTGGCATCCATGAATACCGTAATTTCCGGACTATTGAGCGCTCCTGAATATAAGCCGCACCCACTGAATTTAAAAAAAATATTATTTTGAACATAAATAAGCCGCACATATCTATAAGCCGCAGGTGCCTACCGGTACATTGAAACAAATGAACTTTACACAGGCTTTAACGAAACACGGCTTGTAACAAAAATAAATAGGCTTTAACGAAACACGGCTTGTAATTAAAATAAATAGGCTTTAACGAAACACGGCTTGTAACAAGAAATAAAAAATTAGCTGTAAACAGTAGCCTACCAAGAAAGTCATTGGTCACTATCTTCCTCCTCCTGTGCACTGAAACCACTGAAGTCATCTCCTTTCAAAAAAATTTGAAAGCAGGAAAAATCCATATATTAGCTGCGTCATTGTTTAAGCCGCGAGGTTCAAAGCGTGGGAAAAAAGTTGCGGCTTATAGTCCGTAAATTACGGTTCATGCTACTGCCTTTCACAGAAAAGTTAGCAAAAAACAAATAATAGATACAAATGATATACTTACTCATGGTATACTTCAGCCTTCACAGTCTTCATAAAACATTTATTTTTTACCATTTTTTGTTGTTGTTGAAATAACAGCTAGCCTACAATTTGACAATGAGGTGCTTATCTTTAGCGTGGCAGAATTCTCATCATTATTACTCCCAGACTCCCAGTAACCAACCAGTAACCTCTCTCTTAATTAAAGCTCATTGGAGGAGAGGATCCAATGTCCCTCCCATGGACCTTCTCCTCCAATGATCTTTAAGAGGAATTGAGGAAACAAGGAGGGAGGAAGCAAGGATTTGACAGCTAGTAATGTTTTCATACACAGCCAGTCCAATGTGTCCATAAAGGGGAGGTTACTAGTTCTTTACAAGGATTGCATCCCAAATGGCACCCTTATTCCCTATTTAGTGCACTACTTTAGACCAGGACCCATAGAGTGGGTAGTGTGCTACACAGGGAATATGGTGCCATTTGGAACACACCCAGGGACTAATAGCTGAGTGACTTATCATCTGTCATCATGACGTATTCCCATGGCAACACGTTGTTCCACACCTGTGTTTGTTCAAGCTGGCCTGAAATGTGTTTGGTACGCCTCATTCCAACATTGTTCCATTTAAAACATGTTTCCTTACAGCACAAGAAGAATCCAGTTTAGCTATCTGTACATCTGGCCGGGTATACCAAAAATAGCTGAATACTACTTTCTTACTTGATCACAATCCCCAAAAACAACAACGTTCTTTGCAGGGGAAAGGCTATGTTATTTGATTGTTTACATTTTTAACTGTTGTGAAAGAGAACCGATTTTGAATCAGGAAGATGCTGCTATTTAGTCACTATGACCGTAAACAAACACATTCAGCTTAAAAGGTTTTCTTAATTTCTCTCTCTAGGAATTGTATTATTTTTCTCACAGACATTCCATTATCTCTAACAGAGGTTCAATTACCTTGTTGGTATCATAATTCCAATGTTTTATTGACAATTTGTGGCCAAAGACCGGTCTCCACACTAAACATGGTAATAGACTATGATTGAAAAGATGTAAGCCTCATTGTCAAATTGTAGGCTAGCTGTTATTTCTATAACATGAGTATGGTAATTTAGTATTTCAATGAAGAACTAGAGAGAGCCAGACTGAGACCATTGTGCAGGGAAACAAGATTTGTATTCATTGATGTCATACTAAAGTGAGGACCAGAGCAGTCCAGACACAGTGACAGCGGTCCAGACACAGTGACAGCGGTCCAGACACAGTGACAGCGGTCCAGACACAGTGACAGCGGTCCAGACACAGTGACAGCGGTCCAGACACAGTGACAGCGGTCTAGACACAGTGACAGCGGTCCAGACACAGTGACAGCGGTCCAGACACAGTGACAGCGGTCCAGACACGGTGACAGCGGTCCAGACACGGTGACAGCGGTCCAGACACGGTGACAGCGGTCCAGACACAGTGACAGCGGTCCAGACACAGTGACAGCGGTCCAGACACAGTGACAGCGGTCCAGACACAGTGACAGCAGTCCAGACACCAGTGAGTGACAGAGGTTAACTCATTCACTACTGCAGTTCATAAGGTAAACAGACACGGTACTTGTAAAACTTTAGATGACCTACCCTGTAACTACAGTGGGACAACCACATCTGGGTCATATAACTGAGTCAAACTTCAAATACACAAGGTGGGAGACTGAGAGAGAGATGTCAGTGTAGACACTAATTACAATGAACTAACTGTTGGGGGAGGTGGAGTTTTGTACTGCTCATTGTTCTAGAATCTACTCTGTTATGATGAGCCTGAGGATGAGGTCAGGGGGAGGACGGTTTTTCAGCTCAGTTTGAGGAGAACAAGAAATCCATGTCAGAGGAGAGGGGTTAGATGGGGGCCGGATGTTGTTGTTGTTGGTAAGAGCGGGCATACTCTCTAGTTGAGGGTGTAGGAATCAATAATGTGTATAAAAACCCTAGATGACGAACATTGGCCGCTGTTTGGAAGTCACTGCGCAGCCATTCAACTCCTTCACCATTCAACTCCTACACCATTCAACTCCTACACCATTCAACTCCTACACCATTCAACTCCTACACCATTCAACTCCTACACCATTCAACTCCTACACCATTCAACTCCTTCACCGTTGTTAAAACAATTTGGGAATATATAGAAAGGCATTTATTATCGTCAACATTTGTTTTTGCCAAGTATAATCTATTATAGATGCCTTAATGCATACTTTTAAAGTATAATAAAGTAGCCTTTTTAAAGAGTACCAATGTTACTGTCCCCACTACAACAAAGAAAGACTTAAATACATGTAATTTTGTCCGTGACATCCTATGGAGGACTGCTCTTTATGAGGTGAACCAATATGGCGGCTGCTGGCTTCAATAAGGTTTGGTTTGATTTGGAATGAGAAAGCCATGTAACAGATGAGGGGTCAGACAAGGGAGGAGGAGGTCTAGCTACTCTAGCTGAGTATTGTTGGATTACAGTAGTTGATGGAGGGGGATCTACTCTAGGCTAGGGGCTCTAGGGTGTAGGAGTAGTACAGGGTCTACTGTAGGGGCTCTAGGGTGTAGGAGTAATACAGGGTCTACTGTAGGGGCTCTAGGGTGTAGGAGTAATACAGGGTCTACTGTAGGGGCTCTAGGGTGTAGGAGTAGTACAGGGTCTACTGTAGGGGCTCTAGGGAGTAGGAGTAGTATAGGGTCTACTGTAGGGGCTCTAGGGAGTAGGAGTAGTATAGGGTCTACTGTAGAGGCTCTATGATGTAGGAGTAGTACAGGGTCTACTGTAGGGGCTCTAGGGAGTAGGAGTAGTATAGGGTCTACTGTAGAGGCTCTAGGATGTAGGAGTAGTACAGGGTCTACTGTAGGGGATCTAGGGAGTAGGAGTAGTATAGGGTCTACTGTAGGGGCTCTAGGGAGTAGGAGTAGTACAGGGTCTACTGTAGGGGATCTAGGGAGTAGGAGTAGTATAGGGTCTACTGTAGAGGCTCTAGGGTGTAGGAGTAGTACAGGGTCTACTGTAGGGGCTCTAGGGAGTAGGAGTAGTATAGGGTCTACTGTAGAGGCTCTAGGGTGTAGGAGTAGTACAGGGTCTACTGTAGGGGCTCTAGGGAGTAGGAGTAGTACAGGGTATATTGTAGAGGCTCTAGGGTGTAGGAGCAGTACAGGGTCTACTGTAAGGCTGTAGGAATTGTACAGGGTCTATTGTAGAGGGTCTACGTTCTAGGAGTAGTACAGGGTCTACTGTAGAGGCTCTAGGATGTAGGAGTAGTACAGGGTCCCGCCTGTCTTGAGGAAACATTGATGTTGCCAAGTTCCGATCTTGATGGAGCACTCGCAGGTCCCCAGCAGGTCGTCAAAGAAAATGTCGCTGTCGTACACCTCCAACCTCAAGGTGTTGTTCTCATGGGCGTTGAGGAAGCTGAACTCCTCCTCCCAGGAGGGGTCAGCGTTGTTGTTCTTCACCTCTGTCCTCCCGAGAAAGCCGTAAGCTCTGAACACCTGGATAATAATGAGAATGATTATGATCATAGAGTTAGTTAGAGGAAACATCATGGATATAACCTGTTTGCCAATGATGTTACACTTGTGTATGCTAGCATAGCGGAATGACTGGAAGTCTACAGGTATGCTAGCATATCTAGCTAACATTAAGTCGCAAAACTACCTCTAACTTCCTTCATACGGCATGCAGAGGCATAAAAAGGTATCCACGAGTTCCTCTGTCTCTGGGTAAGTAGAAAATAGAATTGCCAGAATCTCGCAGTATCCCTTCTAAAGTTGTCAACTGGGCGGGTATGGTCGTCACTAGTTACCACAGCCACAAAGTCATAAACCCCGCCTATTTCTAAAATGTATCTTCGTAGAATCTGATTTTCAACCTAACCTTAACCACATTGCTAACCTTATGCATAACCTTAAATTAAGACCAAAAAAATGACATTTTTGTTTTAGAAACCGGTGGGTATTCCTATGGGTTGGGATAGATCAGCCAAGTAGAGCATTTTCTTTTTCTTCAAATTGGGTTAACTATAGACTACAAATGTTTTTAAGCTTCATCACCTCTATCTGGTGGCCACAATAAATGAATCACACAAGATTTGGTTCAGGCCTCCAACCAGCAGGTGGCAGTAAAATACCAATTATAAGCTTTATACTTTTTTCTCAATAAATAATAAGAAAATATGCTACTTAATAAAAATGGAGGTGGCCTTAATAGCACTGCCAGTGCTCAGATACAAAGACGAGTCCTCTAACTAACTCTATGAATTATGATAATGATGATAATTATCCTAATATATTCTTAGTTTAGATTTACATAAAGTCCCCCCTCTCCCTAATAATGATGGTGGACAGATGACTCAGGTGAGGAGAGATTTACCTCGACGTAGGCATCAGGGATCCCTAGCAGGTCGCTGTCCAGGTCACTGGCTCTGAGGTTGAACACCTTGAGGACCTTAGGTTCCTCTGCTGCATAGATCTGAACCACAGTCAGAACACACACCACCAGCAGGCACCACAGAAGAGAGGAGGAGGACATGTCTCTCAGTCAGATAGGGCTTGATCCGTGGAGGGAAGACAACTAGGAGAGAGAGAGGGGGAGAAAGAGAGAGAAGAGAGGCAGAAAGAGAGAATTAAACTAATGTAAATTTAACATGAAATCAACAAAAAAATTCACAATGTCATTGGATATAGGTTACATTGATAACTTTTTGCAAATCCAATCAGATTTCCACATTGATTTTTATGATTTGGAAACATTGTTGATTCAACCAGTTTTTGCCCAGTGAGTTCTTTACATAATGTCCATTTTCAAATATAATGCATTATAAAGTAAACTCTCGTTACATGACTCCTAAAAGGTCATAATACCTGTGTTCTGTAGAGTCTGGAGACGAGCGTCTGTCTGTCTGTCTCAGGGGGAAACAACTACTGATGGTTTTTCCTATACACTCTCACTGTTTATAAAGACGTCACCTGTGCATCCACAATACACCCTCAACATACTCCCACAACACAGATGCTTTGTCCCAAATTACACCCTATTCCCCTCATAGTGCATTACTATTGACCAGAGCCCTATAGATCCTGGTCAAAAGTAGTGCACTATCTAGGCCAGTGTGTCATTTGGGACACAGTTAGAGGGCCAATGGAGACAGGTGGCCTGTTCTCAGTGATGCCTCAACCAATGAGATAACACTCTGTGTTGCTAAACAACAGCAACACCTACAAGTATTATTAACCTCTGATGCTGATGAAATGAAGGCCAGGCTTTGAAATGAACACTTTGTGGGCTAGTTTCCTGGACACAAATTAAACTTGGTCCTGGACTAAAAAGAAAAGCTCTTTCAATAGGGATTCTCCATGAAGTATGCTTTTTAGTTCAGCATGGCCTTAAGCCAAATACATTTAAACTAAGTTTTTCACAATTCCTGACATGTAATCCTAGCAAAAATTCCCTGTCTTAGGTCAGTTAGGATCACCACTTTATTTTAAGAATGTGAAATGTCTGAATAATAGTAGAGAGAATTATTTATTATAGCTTTTATTTCTTTCATCACATTCCCAGTGGGTCAGAAGTTTACATACACTCAATTAGTATTTGGTAGCATTGCCTTTAAATTGTTCAACTTGGGTCAAACATTTCGGGTAGCCTTCCACAAGCTTCCCACAATAAGTTGGTTGAATTTTGGCCCATTCCTCCTGACAGAGCTGGTGTAACTGAGTCAGCTTTGTAGGCCTCCATGCTCACACACGCTTTTTCAGTTCTGCCAACAAATGTTCTATAGGATTGAGGTCAGGGCTTTGTGATGGCCACTCCAATACCCTGACTTTGTTGTCCTTAAGCCATTTTGCCACAACTTTGGAAGTATGCTTGGGGTCAATGTCCATTTGGAAGACCCATTTGCGACCAAGCTTTAACTTCCTGACTGATGTCTTGAGATGTTGCTTCAATATGTCCACATAATTTTCCATCCTCTTGATGCCATCTATTTTGTGAAGTACACCAGTCCCGCCTGCAGCAAAGCACCCCCACAACATGATGCTGCCACCCCCGTGCTTCACGGACGGGATGGTGTTTTTCGGCTTGCAAACCTCCACCTTTTTCTTCCAAACATAACGATGGTCATTATGGCCAAACAGTTCTATTTTTGTTTCATCAGACCAGAGGACATTTCTCCAAAAAGTAAGATCTTTGTCCCCATGTGCAGTTACAAACCGTAGTCTGGCTTTTTTATGGCGGTTTTGGAGCAGTGGCTTCTTCCTTGCTGAGTGGCCTTTCAGGTTATGTCAATATAGGACTTGTTTTACTGTGGATATAGATACTTTTGTACCTGTTTCCTCCAGCATCTTCACACAGTCCTTTGCTGTTGTTCTGGGATTGATTTGCACTTTTCGCACCAAAGTACGTTCATCTCTAGGAGATAGAACGTGACTCCTTCCTGAGCGGTATGACGGCTGCGTGGTCCCATTGTGTTTATACTTGCGTACTATTGTTTGTACAGATGAACGTGGTACCTTGAGGCGTTTGGAAATTGCTCCCGAGGATGAACCAGACTTGTGGAGGTCTACAATTTTTTTTCTGAGGTCTTGGCTGATTTCTTTTGATTTTCCCATGATGTCAAGCAAAGAGGCACTGAGTTTGAAGGTAGGCCTTGAAATACATCCACAGGTACACCTGCAATTGACTCAAATAGTGTCAATTAGCCTATCAGAAGCTTCTAAATCCATGACATAATTTTCCGGAATTTTCCAAGCTATTTAAAGGCACAGTCAAGTTAGTGTATGTCAACTTCTGACCCACTGGAATTGTGATACAGTGAATTATAGGTGAAATAATCTGTCTGTAAACAATTGTTGCAAAAATGACTTGTGTCATGCACAAAGTAGATGTCCTAACCAACTTGCCAAAACTATAGTTTGTTAACAAGAAATTTGTGGAGTGGTTGAAAAATGAGTTATAATGACTCCAAACTAAGTGTATGTAAACTTCTGACTTCAACTGTATGTGTTGTGATAATTGCGTTGTTTGCTCTATAACCTGTTAGTTCATATGCCTAAAGGCCAATACATTAAGAAGACATAGGGAAAGAATGAATTCAACCACACATTTGTTTAATCATAAAACCAGAGAGCGACCTCTATCCAGTGAAGTCCACAAAACATATTGCATGTAACAAACAGCTCCATGACCTACAGCAGGGTCAAGCAAGTAAATGTTTGACATTTTTGGACTACGAAACAACTATTGATTTAGAACCACGGAGGGTTACCTTAAGTCTCAATGAAAACAGGCGCTATTCCAGCACAATTTCAACATTATCAAATCACCTCTGCTTAGTCTAATACAGTGACAACTAAAAACAATTTAGTCCAATCAGCCATGGCAGTCCATGGTTCTGATTTCTGTCTCTCTCTCTCTCTCTGTGTGTGTGTGTGTGTGTGCGTGCATGCGTTCATGCAAGTACTCACCCTACTTGTACTACTTCTACACCCTAGAGCCTCTACAGTAGACCCTATACTACTCCTACACCCTAGAGCCTCTACTGTAGACCCTGTACTACTCCTACTCCCTAGAGCCCCTACAGTAGACCCTGTACTAGTCCTACACCCTAGAGCCCCTACAGTAGACCCTGTACTACTCCTACTCCCTAGAGCCCCTACAGTAGACCCTGTATTACTCCTACACCCTAGAGCCCCTAGCCTAGAGTAGATGCCCCTCCATCAACTACTGTAATCCAACAATACTCAGCTAGAGTAGCTAGACCTCCTCCTCCCTTGTCTGACCCCTCATCTGTTACATGGCTTTCTCATTCCAAATCAAATCAAACCTTATTTGTCACATGCGCCGAATACAACAAGTGTAGACTTTACCATGAAAGGCTTACTTACAAGCCCTTAACCAACAGTGCAGTTCAAGAAGAGTTAAGAAAATATTTACCAAGTAGACTAAAATAAAAAGTAATAGTAAAAAGTAACACAATAAGAACAACAATAATGAGGCTATATACAGGGGGCACCGGTACCGAGTCAGTGTGTGGGGGTACAGGTTAGTTGAGGTAATTTGTACATGTACACTACCGTTCAAAAGTTTGGGGTCACTTAGAAATGTCCTTGTTTTTGAAAGAAAAGCACATTTTTTGTCCATTAAAATATCATCAAATTGATCAGAAATACAGTGTAGACATTGTTAATGTTGTAAATGACTATTGTAGCTGTAAACGGCTGATTTTTTTATTGAATATCAACATAGGCGTACAGAGGCCCATTATCAGCAACCATCACTCCTGTGTTACAATGACACGTTGTGAAGAGGTGTCTCCGGGATGCTGGCCTTCTATGCAGAGTTCCTCTATCCAGTGTCTGTGTTCTTTTGCCCATCTTAATCTTTTCTTTTTAAAGGCCAGGCGGACATATGGCTTTTTCTTTGCAACTCAGCCTTGAAGGCCAGCATCCCGGAGTCACCTCTTCACTGTTGACATTGAGACTGGTGTTTTGCGGGTACTATTTCATGAAGCTGACAGTTGAGGACTTGTGAGGCGCCTGTTTCTCAAACTAGACACTAATGAACTTTTCCTCTTCCTTAGTTGTGCACTGGGGCCTCCCACTCCTCTTTCTATTCTGGTTAGAGCCAGTTTGGGCTGTACTGTGAAGGGAGTAGTACACAATGTTGTACGAGATCTTCAGTTTCTTGGCAATTTCTCGCATGGAATAGCCTTCATTTCTCAGAACAAGAATAGACTGGCGAGTTTCAGAAGAAAGTTCTTTGTTTCAAGACATTTTGAGCCTGTAATTGAACACACAAATGCTGATGCTCCAGATACTCAACTAGTCTAAAGAAGGCCAGTTTTGTTGCTTCTTTAACCAGTACAACAGTTTTCAGCTGTGCTAACATAATTGCAAAAGGGTGTTCTAATGGTTAATCAGCCTTTTAAAATTATAAACTTGGATTAGCTAACACAATGTGCCATTGGAACACAGGAGTGATGGTTGCTGATAATGGGCCTCTGTTCGCCTATGTATATATTCCATAAACAATCTGCCGGTTTCAGCTACAATAGTCATTTACAACATTATTAACAATGTCTACACTGTATTTCTGATCAATTTGATGTCATTTTAATCGACCAAAAAATTGATTTTATTTCAAAAACAAAGACATTTCTTAGTGACTCCAAACTTTTGAATGGTAGTGTAGTTGGGGGTGAAGTGACTATGCATAGATAATAAACAGCGAGTAGCAGCAGTGTACAAAAGGGGGGGGGAGGTCAATGTAAATTGTCCGGTGGCGATTTTATTAATTGTTCAGCACTCTTATGGCTTGGGGGTAGAAGCTGTTGAGAAGCCTTTTTGTCCTAGACTTGGCGCTCCGGTACCCCTTGCAGTGTGGTAGCAGAGAGAACAGTCTATAACTTGGGTGACTGGAGTCTCTGACAATTTTATGGGTTTTCCTCTGACACCGCCTATTTTATAGGTCCTGGACGGCAGGAAGCTTGGCCCCAGTGATGTACTGAGCCGTTCACACTACCCTCTGTAGCGCCTTATGGTCAGCAGTTGCCATACCAGGCGGCGATGCAACCGGTCAGGATGCTCTTGATGGTGCAGCTGTAGAACCTTTTGAGGATCTGAGGACCCATGCCAAATCTTTTCAGTCTCCTGAGGGGGAAAAGGTTTTGTTGTGCCCTCTTCATGACTGTCTTGGTATGTTTGGACTATGATAGTTCATTGGTGATGTGGACGCCAAGGAACTTGAAACTCTTGACCCGCTCCACTACAGCCCCGTTGATGTTAATGGGGGCCTATTCGGCACCCCTTTTCCTGTAGTCTACGATCAGCTCCTTTGTCTTGCTCACATTAAGGGAGAGGTTGTTGTCTTGGCACTACACTGACAGTTCTCTGACCTCCTCTTTATAGGCCGTCTCATCGTTGTCGGTGATCAGGCCTACCACTGTTGTGCCGTCAGCAAACTTAATGATGGTGTTTGAGTCTTGTTTGGCCACGCAGTCGTGGGTGAACAGAGAATACAGGAGGGCACAAAGTACACCCTGAGAGGCCTCAGTGTTAAGGATCAGCGTGGCAGACGTGTTGTTGCCTACTCTTACCACCTGGGGGCGGCCCGTCAGGAAGTCCAGGATCCAGTTGCAGAGGGAGGTGTTCAGTCCCAGAGTCCTTAGCTTAGTGATGAGCTTCGAGGGCACTATGGTGTTGAACGCTGAGCTGTAGTCAATGAACAACATTCTCACATAGGTGTTCCTTTTGTCCAGGTGAGAAAGGGCAGTGTGGAGTGAGATTGAGATTGTGTCATCTGTGGATCTGTTGGGGCGGTATGCGAATTGGAGTGTGTCTAGGGTGTCCGGGAGGATGCTGTTGATGTGAGCCATGACCAGCCTTTCAAAGCACTTCATGGCTACCGACGTGAGTGCCACGGGGCGGTAATCATTTAGGCAGGTTACCTTCGCTTCCTTGGGCACAGGGACTATGGTGGTCTGCTTGAAACATGTAGGTATTACAGATTCGGTCAGGGAGAGGTTGAAAATATCAGGGAAGACACTTGCCAGTTGGTCAGCGCATGCTTTGAGTACACGTCCTGATAATCCATCTGGCCCAGCAGCTTTGTGAATGTTGACCTGTTCACGCTTTTATATTTTGTTGTCCTAGGCTTCCTGTCTAAAATGCTTGCTCGCTAGCCTACCTTATTTTCATGGGCAATGATGAGCCAGCTAGTTAACATTAACCTCCTACGTCTAGCTACATATTGCTCTTCCATCCTCTCAGTTCAGGGGCACAACAATGTATGAATTTATGGTTAATTCAGAATCGTCATTATAATCATAGGCCAGTACGGAGAATTAAGTAAAACCACAAGTCCAAATCCCTATCTCCATCCATGGCTAATTTAGAAAAGGGTTAATTTTAGCTAGATAGCCACTGGAGGACAACAACACAACGAGATGCAACAATTCAAGTTGTCTCTGTCAATGACGTTTTGCTCTCGTTGTGAAGCCAAATCCAAACTGGCTTTCTTTTACACTTTTTGTTTTGGTGCGCCAGGACCATTCACAATTGAGCTCACTCAGTTTCTCTCAACGCTGATTGGTTATTATTATTATTATTATTTTTTTTATGAAGGGGAGGCCAAATGCTCGCTTGCTTCCCTTGCATTCAGTGCTACGAGAGGCAACAATGTCAAAAAGAGTATGACCAGACAATATCAGATAGATGGCCTACACATAAAGAGACAGAGTGGCACCGTTTCACAGGTGAGATACATTCCGCCCCTTGCGAATTGTAGGAAAATTATGAAACAGAGACGAATCAAAGCATATTTAGCCTAAGTCACGTGCTGTTGAGTTCTGGCCGCATGAAAGAAAAAAACGTGACATTTCAGCACAATCATCTTAAATTGCCATGAGAAATGATGTGGTGTTTTTGGTCTAACAGTAGCCTAACATTATCTATGCTATTATATTCAGTTTGTTATGTAGAATACTAATGCATCATTAAGTGATCTTGCGAGACATAGCACCATTCTGAGGACACTCTGCTGCGTACCGACAGCACTACACTCCTGATTATAGGATAACGTCCAGGTTTTTCATGTTACTAAGGCTCTATGAACTAAGCGGGCCATTCAGTTGACTACACTTTTTTTCACCATTGCAGCAGTGCAAAAGATTCACATCTGACCAAAAATCATTCAGGGCTAAACCCCTTAGAGCCAGGTCATGGTGATGTCCCTGCTTCTAGTCCTGCTGGTTTGTCACTATCTGGGCAAGTGGCAAAGTCCTGAGGTCCTGAGTCTATTTCTAATATTTATCTTCTTAAAATCTGATTTTAAATCTACCCTAACCTTAACCCTAATCTTAACCACACTGCTAACCTAATGCTTAACCCTAACCTTAAATGAAGACCAAAACGCAAATTTTTGTACTCAAAATTTTTTATGATAAGACTTCCCCCCCCCCCATCTAGTGGGAACCGCCCCTCAGGGACTGACCCCCTCTAGACCCTCCGTAGGAACCATCCTGCTGGGATTGACCCCCTCTAGACCCTCTGTAGGAACCATCCTGCTGGGATTGACCCCCTCTAGACCCTCCATAGCTATAGGTGTAGTAGAGGATGCCCTTCTACACTGTGGGTCCCTTTACTGATAGAACACACAGATAGAACACACTGTGGGTCACCTTACTGATAGAACACACTGATAGAACACACTGTGGGTCTCCTTAATGATAGAACACACTGATAGAACACACTGTGGGTCTCTTTACTGATAGAACACACTGTGGGTCTCTTTACTGACAGAACACACTGTGGGTCTCCTTACTGACAGAACATACTGATAGAACACACTGTGGGTCCCTTTACTGATAGAACACACTGTGGGTCCCTTTACTGACAGAACACACTGTGGGTCTCCTTTACTGACAGAACACACTGTGGGTCTCCTTTACTGATAGAACACACTGTGGGTCTCCTTTACTGACAGAACACACTGTGGGTCTCCTTTACTGATAGAACACACTGTGGGTCTCCTTACTGACAGAACACACTGACAGAACACACTGTGGGTCTCTTTACTGACAGAACACACTGTGGGTCTCCTTACTGATAGAACACACTGTGGGTCTCCTTACTGACAGAACACACTGTGGGTCTCCTTACTGATAGAACATACTGATAGAACACACTGTGGGTCCCTTTACTGATAGAACACACTGTGGGTCCCTTTACTGATAGAACATACTGATAGAACACACTGTGGGTCTCCTTTACTGACAGAACACACTGATAGAACACACTGTGGGTCTCCTTTACTGACAGAACACACTGATAGAACACACTGTGGGTCTCCTTACTGACAAGGGTTTTATTAGTCACATTTACAATAAAAAACATAACATTTGTTTCACCAGTGCAAACACATTTAAGTGTAAAACATAAAAAATAAATTGAACACCAAAATACATCAATGTATTTCAAGGTATTTCAATGTATTTCAAGTATTTCAATGATCAAAGTGCGATGCAAAAGTCCATATGGTTGTGCTATTGTTTATCAGGCCCTATATTGTCTACTTTAAGTCACACCTCCAGCTTCCGTTCAGAGGTGGACTCAACGCTCCACATGGGGTCAGCCATGCTGGTGGCACCACACCTTGACCTGAACAGGAAAGAGGGAGTTTCATGCTCAAACAACTGGAGTAGAGGTACTCATTTAAATAATCGAATGATGCATCAGAAGTTGTGTCACGAGAATTTTCATCCCGATGTTCTAACTGAACTATTTTATAACTTTGACCAATTCCCAGAAGTTTGTAAGACCCTGGTTAATGAAGAATTAGACAAAGCCCCCAGTCTGCAATAGATCAATCCTTTATTCAGAGAGTACTCTGAAGTCAAAAATGAGAACATAGTCTTTATAACACACACACACACACACACACACACACACACACACACACACACACACACACACACACACACACACACACACACACACACACACACACACACACACACACACACAACTGAATTTTTATCAATAGAAACTCCACCTTTCTTTTAGGCGGGTTGTATATTTTTCCACAGATCACATTCCTAGTTTTTATCACTTTTCTACCAGCCTGGCAGTTTCTAGCCATTCCTCTCCTCCCTAGATTAGAGGGGCCTTTGAAGGGGCCTCTTTCCTGTTGTCAGTTTTCAGAGTTATAACTAGGTCATCTGTAGTTCAGTTGTCCTTTGTTGTCTCAACCATACATTTCTCACCTTGCTACAGAGTAACACAATGTTTTTTTGTCTTAACTTGTCTTACACACACATTATTGGATTATAGTCTTATAATTCTAATACATTTCACACAGTTAAATACGTTTCAGGGTGGAATTATTTAGTCATTACTTTAAACATATAAATTCCTTTATCAAGTTGAGGCGAGAAACTCTCCCTTTGATACGTTATAATAATAATAATTTAATAATAATATAATAATAATATACTTATTAATAATAATATAATAATAATATACTTATTAATAATAATATAATAATAATTTAGTAATAATAATAATAATATTATAATAATAATATAATAACAATAATAATTATAATTATAATAGTCATAATATAATAATAATAATCATATTAGACTGAGACTGCTCTTCTCTGTGTCACGGAGGCTCTCCGCACTGCTAAAGCTAACTCTCTCTCCTCTGCTCTCATTCTTCTAGACCTATCTGCTGCCTTTGATACTGTGAACCATCAGATCCTCCTCTCCACCCTCTCCGAGTTGGGCATCTCTGGCGCGGCTCACTCTTGGATTGCGTCCTACCTCACAGGTCGCTCCTACCAGGTGGCGTGGCGAGAATCCGTCTCCGCACCACGTGCTCTCACCACTGGTGTCCCCCAGGGCTCAGTTCTAGGCCCTCTCCTATTCTCGCTATACACCAAGTCACTTGGCTCTGTCATATCCTCACATGGTCTCTCCTATCATTGCTACGCAGACGACACACAATTAATCTTCTCCTTTCCCCCATCTGATAACCAGGTGGCGAATCGCATCTCTGCATGTCTGGCAGACATATCAGTGTGGATGGCGGATCACCACCTCAAGCTGAACCTCGGCAAGACGGAGCTGCTCTTCCTCCCGGGGAAGGACTGCCCTTTCCATGATCTCGCCATCACTGTTGACAACTCCATTGTGTCCTCCTCCCAGAGTGCTAAGAGTCTTGGTGTGACCCTGGACAACAACCTGTTGTTCTCCGCTAACATCAAGGCGGTGACCCGATCCTGTAGGTTCATGCTCTACAACATTCGCAGAGTACGACCCTGCCTCACACAGGAAGCGGCACAGGTCCTAATCCAGGCACTTGTTTATCTCCCGTCTGGATTACTGCAACTCGCTGTTGGCGGGGCTCCCTGCCTGTGCCATTAAACCCCTACAACTCATCCAGAACGCCGCAGCCCATCTGGTGTTCAACCTTCCCAAGTTCTCTCACGTCACCCCGCTCCTCCGCACACTCCACTGGTTTCCAGTTGAAGCTCGCATCTTCTACAAGACTATGGTGCTTGCCTACGGAGCTGTGAGGGGAACGGCACCTCCGTACCTTCAGGCTCTGATCAGGCCCTACACCCAAACGAGGGCACTGCGTTCATCCACCTCTGGCCTGCTGGCCCCCCTACCTCTGTGGATGCACAGTTCCCGCTCAGCCTAGTCAAAACTGTTCGCTGCTCTGGCACCCCAATGGTGGAACAAGCTCCCTCACGACGCCAGGACAGCGGAGTCAATCACCACCTTCCGGAGACACCTGAAACCCCACCTCTTTAAGGAATACCTGGGATAGGATAAAGTAATCCTTCTAACCCCCCCCCCAAAAAAGAAAAAAGATATAGATGTACTATTGTAAAGTGGTTGTTCCACTGGATATCATAAGGTGAATGCACCAATTTGTAAGTCGCTCTGGATAAGAGCATCTGCTAAATGACGTAAATGTAAAATGTAAATAATAATAAATAAATAATAACGACAGCCAAGATGAGGACATTGTGAAGTGGGAGAAGGCAAAATTCTGTGAGTGGGAGAGAGAGAGAGTAGGGGAGTGGAGGGGAAGGATGTGGGGACAAAGATATTAACATGTTACCAGGGTGTCGATAAGAGTTGGAAACAGAGTACAAACACATTGTTCAGAGAGGAGAACAAAAACATTGCTAAAGAGAGAAAGTGAGAAAGACAGAGAAAGAGAGAGAAAGAAAGAGAGAGAAAGAGAGGGAAAGAGAGAGAAAGAGAGAATGAGAGAGAGAAAGAGAGAATGAGAGAGAAAGAGACAGAAAGAGAGGTAAAGAGAGGGAAAGAGAAGGAAAGAAAGGGAAAGAGAGAGAAAGAGAGCAAAAGAGAGCAAGAGAAAAATCGATACACAGAGAGACTGAAAGAGAAAGAGAGTGGGGGAAGGGAAGCAGGACAAGAAATGGACGAAGACTCACCTGATGAGGCTAAAGATGTGCCTTTCTCACGGCACCCAAGTTATCCCAAGGCCTCGTACCCCTTTATAAAGCCCCCGCGGCATGAAGAATAAGCTCATATTAAACCACATGTGGTTCATTCCCAGTGGTATCTAGCACCAATATGAACACAGGTTGCATCCCAAATGACATCCTTTTCCTTATATAGTGCACTACTATGCGCCCTGGTCAAAAGTAATGTGCAAAGAGAATAGGATGCCATTTGGGAAGCAGTCACACCCTCTCCTGCCAAGAGATTTTAAAAACAAGCTAAAAGCCAATCTGATGTTTAAACCTACATTAGCAAAAATTAAACTCAACATCAGGTAATCTGATGCAGTTTAAGATGCATTTGCATTTGCTTAAGCTGTTTTCTAGTGAAATGTGGACACTGTTGTTCAGAGAGGAGCTAGCCAACAACACAGCTAACACAATCACTTCAAACTGAAGCTGGAAAGACTGCAAACTAGGTGCACTTTGTTTTATTTTAACTTTTTTCAATTTATATTTCTTTGTATATACAGTATCCATAAAAATGATGGCAGCTGATTCGTGTCCCGACTCCCGACACGTTCATTAATGTGGGACAGCTGGAGATCAAATTTGAATATTGAAACAATGTTGCAAATGTCAGAGAGACAGACAGCAAGGTTTATACAAAACTCTGATGTTGAAAACGAAATGTTAGTCTAAAAGAAATATGAGATAATGTCTAGATGCTTTTTATAGTGGAGATCAAGTTTATAAATTGCCTGGCTGGGCTGATGAGACAATGGATTGAGCAGTCAGATGGAACAGAGTAGAGGTCGACCGATTAATCGGAGTGGCCGATTAATTAGGGCCGATTTCAAGTTTTCATAACAATCGGAAATCGGTATTTTTGGCCGCCGATTTGGCCGATTTTTTATTTTATTTATTTTTTTAATATATTTTTTTTCTTCACCTTTATTTAACGAGGCAAGTCAGTTAAGAACACATTCTTATTTTCAATGATGGCCTAGGAACGTTGGGTTAACTGCCTTATTCAGGGGCTGACTGACAGATTTTTACCTTGTCAGCTCAGGGATTCAATCTTGCAACCTTACGGTTAACTAGTCCAATGCTCTAACCACCTGCTTTACATTGCACTCCACGAGGTTACACGAATGCATAAGAAGCCAAGGTAAGTTGCTAGCTAGCATTAAACTTATCTTATAAAAAAACAATCAATCAATCATAATCACTAGTTCACTACACATGGTTGATGATATTACTAGTTTATCTAGCCTGTCCTGCGTTGCATATAAATCGCTTAGGTACACGATGCTCCAACCATAAACATCAATGACTTTCTTAACATCAATACACAAGTGTATATTTTTAAACCTGCATATTTAGTTAATATTGCCTGCTAACATGAATTTCTTTTAACTAGGGAAAATGTGTCACTTCTCTTGCAAACAGAGTCAGGGTATATGCAGCAGTTTGGGCCGCCTGGCTGTTGCAAACTGTGAAGACTATTTCTTCCTAACAAAGACAGCCAACTTCGCCAAACGGGGATGATTTAACAAAAGCGCATTTGCGAAAAAAGCATAATCGTTGCACGACTGTACCTAACCATAAACATCAATGCTTTTCTTAAAATGAATACACAGAAGTATATATTTTTAAACCTGCATATTTAGCTAAAAGAAATCCAGGTTAGCAGGCAATATTAACCAGGTGAAATTGTGTCATTTTGCGTTCATTGCATGCAGTCAGGGTATATGCAACAGTTTGGGCCGCCTGGCTCGTTGTAATCTAATTTGCCAGAATTTTACGTAATTATGACATAATATTGAAGGTTGTGCAATGTAACAGGAATAACGTTTTGTTTTCGAGATGATAGTTTCCGGATTCGACCATATTAATGACCTAAGGCTCGTGTTTCTGTGTGTTATTATGTTATAATTAAGTCTATGATTTGATAGAGCAGTCTGACTGAGCGATGGTAGGCAGCAGCAGGCTCGTAAGCATTCATTCAAAATAGCACTTTTGTGCGTTTTGCCAGCAGCCCTTCGCAATGCATTGCGCTGTTTATGACTTTAAGCCTGTCAACTCCCAAGACGAGGCTTGTGTAACCCATTTGAAATGGCTAGCTAGTTAGCCGGGTGCGCGCTAATAGCGTTTCAAACGTCACTCGCTCTGAGACTTGGAGTAGTTGTTTCCCCTTGCTCTGCATGGGTAACGCTGCTTCGAGGGTGGCTGTTATCGATGTGTTCCTGGTTCGAGCCCAGGTAGGAGCGAGGAGAGGGATGGAAGCTATACTCTTACACTGGCAATACTAAAGTGCCTATAAGAACATCCAATAGTCAAAGGTATATGAAATACAAATCGTATAGAGAGAAATAGTCCTATAATTCCTATAATAACTACAACCTAAAACATCTTACCTGGGAATATTGAAGACTCATGTTAAAAGGAACCACCAGCTTTCATATGTTCTCATGTTCTGAGCAAGGAACTTAAACGTTAGCTTTTTTACATGGCACATATTGCACTTTTACTTTCTTCTCCAACACTTTGTTCTTGCATTATTTAAACCAAATTGAACATGTTTCATTATTTATTTGAGGCTAAATTGAATTTATTGATGTATTATATTAAGTTAAAATAAGTGTTCATTCAGTATTGTTGTAATTGTCATTATTACAAATAAATAAATAATAATAATTAAAAAAATGGCCGATTAATCGGCAGCGGCTTTTTTGGCCTCCGATAATCGGCATCGGTATCGGCGTCGAAAAATCATAATCGGCCGACCTCTAGAACAGAGTAAATAAGCATTTCAACATCATAGATTTAGCCAGTGGTAACTTCTGGAATAGACACTGGCTGAAATGCGCTTTTAACCAATCAGAATTCAGGAACAGACCCACCCATTGTAAAACAAGGTAATAAGGAATGTGTCACCCAGTTCCTAAGTCCCATCGCTACAGGTCAATAGCAGAGAAAGATGGACAGGATCTCTTATTGGGCTGTGTCTGAAAACAGTACTACCTGTCAAAATCCTTGCTTCCGCTGAAGACTCTGGACTGCAGGCCGTCGCTCAAGACTCTGGACTGCAGGCCGCCGCTGAAGACTCTGGACTGCAGGCCGCCGCTGAAGACTCTGGGCTGCAGGCCGTCGCTACAGAACTACCCACCACAACTGTTATTTTTGTTCGAGTGTTTGTTTGATTTAAATAAATAATCATGAACACATGCCACGCTGCATCTCTACGACGATCGTTACAAAAGCAGTGCGACAAAAACAACAACACAGTTACACATAAACAAACGTACAGTCAATAACACAAAAGAACAGAAAAATATAAAAATCTATGTACAGTGTGTGCAAATGTAGAAGAGTAGGGAGGGAGGCAATAAATAGGCCCTAGAGGTGAAAAAAATTACAATTTAGCAATAATACTGGAGGGATAGATGTGCAGATGATGATGTGCTAGTCGAGATACTGGGGTACAAAAGAGCAAGAGGGTAAGTAATAATATGGGGATGAGGTAGATGGGTGTGCTATTTACAGATTGGCTGTGTACAGTGATCAGTAAGCTGCTCAGACAGCTGATGCTTAAAGTTGATGCTTAAAGAGAGGGAGATATAAGACTCCAGCTTCAGATCTTTGAGAGGAATTGAGAAGACAAAGAAGCAAGTATTTTTTTATTTAACTAGGCAAGTCAGTTAAAACCTCCTTGGGCTAGGGGGCAGTATTTTGATGTCTGGATGACAAACGTGCCCAAAGTAAACTGCCTGTTACTCAAGCCCAGAAGCTAGGATATGCATATAATTGGTAGATTCGGACAGAAAACACTCTAAAGTTTCTAAAACTGTTCAAATAATGTCTGTGAGTATAACAGAACTGATATGGCAGGCAAATACCCGAGGACAAACCATCCAGAAAAAAACGAATTTCAGCCCACCATTGATTCCTAAGTGTGTCATTTTTAATTTGAAAGGAAAACCTCCCAGATTGCAGTTCCTGGTGCTTCCACTAGTGCTCAACAGTCTTTAGAAAGAGTTTCAGGCTGGTTTTTGGAAAAATGAGCTATAATTTGTCGTTTTTCTAAGTGGCTCCCATTTTGGCTGTAGTGTTCGTTACGCGTACTGGTGAATGTGCTGTCCTCAGATAATTGCATGGTGTGTTTTCGCCGTAAAGCCTTTTTGAAATCTGACACAACGGCTGGATTAGCAAGAAGTTAAGCTTTTAACTGATGTATGACACTTGTATTTTCATGAATGTTAAATATTACTATTTCTGTAATTTGAATTTCGCTCTCTGCAATTTCACCGGATGTTGTCGAGGTGGGTCGTTAGCGGCACGTCTAGCCCAAAGAGGTTTTAAGAACAAATTCTTATTTTACAAGGATGGTTTACCCTGGCCAAACCCTCCCCTAACCCGGACAATGCTTTGACAATTGTATGCCGCCCTATGGGTCTCCTGATCAAGGCCGGTTGTGATACAGTTGGGATCGAACCAGGGTCTGTAGTGACGCCTCTAACACTGAGATGCAGTGCCTTAGACCGCTGCGCCACTTGACCGATAGCAACGTTTTCCTCACTCACTGGGCAAGGAAACTAGCCCTCAAAGTGTTAATTCAAAAGTCTGGCCTTCATTTTATCAGTGTCATGGGATAATAATACCTGTAGGTGTTGCTGTTATTTGGCAACGCAGACTGTTATCTCATTGGTTGAGGCATCACTGAGAACAAGCCACCTGTGGAGTGCCGTTTATAAACAGTGAGAGGGCATAAGAAAAACAGTCAGTGGTTCCCCTGAGACACACAGACAAACACACAGACAGACAGACACACAGACAGGCGCTCATCCCCAGACTCTACAGAACACAGGTATTATGACCCTACCGAGAGTTTATTTTATAATGTATTATATTTAAAATGAACATTATGTAAAGGACTTACTGGGCAAAAACTGTTTGAATCAACGTTGTTTCCACATCATGTCCTGATATACCAAGTCTTTCCTCTCTTCTTCTGACTTTTTCTCTTTTCATTTGTTTCTCTTTCTCCGCCCCCTCTCTCTCCCCCTGTCTCTCTCTACCTCCCCCCTCTCTGCATCTCCCCCATCTCTCTCTCTCTCTCTCTCTCTCTCTCTCTCTCTCTCTCTCTCTCTCTCCTCTCTCCCCCCCATCTCTCTCTCCTAGTTGTCTTCCCTCCACAGATCAAGCCCTATCTGACTGAGAGACATGTCCTCCTCCTCTCTTCTGTGGTGTCTGCTGGTGGTGTGTGTTCTGACTGTGGTCCAGATCTATGCAGCAGAGGAACGTAAGGTCCTCAAGGTGTTCAACCTCAGAGCCAGTGACCTGGACAGCGGCTTGTTCCAGACCCCTGATGCCTACGTCAAGGTAAATCTCTCCTCACCTGAGTCACCTGTCCATCATGATAGTTGATGTGTTGTGATCTGTCTGGCGCCAAATGTCTGGGTGATACATATTGGTGGTGGATGAGGTACGGCCCTCTCCCCTATACTATACGAAGCTCTTTGAGCATCTGGGTAAAAGCTTTATATAAATCTAATCTATTATTATGATTGTGATTATGTTTATGATGATTGTCATGACGATGATGATATTTATGATGACGATGATGATTATCACTATCATAATTATCCTTATCGTCATAATCATTGTCATTATTATAATTCAGGTGTTCAGTGGCGCCGGCTACGGTGGGAAGACAGAGGTAAAGACCGACAACCATGACCCCTGGTGGAAGGAGGACTTCAACTTTTTCAACGTCCGTGAGAACGACCCCATGAGGCTGGAGGTGTACGACTCCGACGTGCTCTTCGACGACCTGCTGGGGACCTGTGAGCGCTCCATCAAGAACGGAACTTGGCAACATAGCTGCTCCATCAAGAGGGGAGGGACGCTGTATTACTCCTACACCCTAGAGCCCCTACAGTAGACCCTGTACTACTCCTACACCCTAGAACCCTTACAGTAGACCCTGTACTACTCCTACACCCTAGAGCCTCGACAGTAGACCCTGTACTACTCCTACACCCTAGAGCCCCTACAGTAGACCCTGTACTACTCCTACACCCTAGAAACCCTACAGTAGACCCTGTACTACTCCTACACCCTAGAGACCCTACAGTAGACCCTGTGCTACTCCTACACCCCAGAGCCTCTACAGTAGACCCTGTATTACTCCTACACCCTAGTCTCTACACTAGACCCTGTACTACTCCTACACCCTAGAGCCCCTACAGTAGACCCTGTACTACTCCTACACCCTAGAGCCCCTACAGTAGACCCTATACTACTCCTACACCCTAGAGCCTCTACAGTAGACCCTGTGCTACTCCTACACCCCAGAGCCTATACAGTAGACCCTGTATTACTCCTACACCCTAGTCTCTACAGTAGACCCTGTACTACTGATACACCCTAGAGCCTCTATAGTAGACCCTGTACTACTCCTACACCCCAAGCCTAGAGTAATATCCCACCTCTCATCCACAACAATCTGTCAAAACTCTGACTTCACTCTGATTCCAAGCACCCTCTACACCAGCGTTTCCCAATCCCGGTCCTGGGCACTAACACACCTGATTCAACTAAAGGCTTGATGATGACTTGATTAGTTGAATCAAGTGTGTTAGCGGAGTGCTAAGGGCAAAAACCAAAACGTGCTCCTCTTTGAGTCCCCGGACACATCTCTAAACTGTGTTCTGAATCACAACAGACACATGTACCTAGTTTCCCCCACCTCCTCACTCTGATCTCATGGTCCTCCCTTTAGACATCAATAAAACATCTGTATTTCAGTATAATGGTCTCAGTTTAGACATCAATAAAACAACTGTATTTCAGTATAATGCTCTCAATTTGGTTCTTTCTTTTATCACCATGAAGTGTTTAGGTTTTCTCCTAATATTTGTCTGTGACTCCTGCAGGAATTTGTGCCTCTGTGAAGGAATTGTGCAGGTGACTTGCAGGAATCCTGCAGGACTAATGTTGATAACTGTCAGAAGTTTTGCCTATGCCTCTGTAGGACTCCTGTTTGTATTGTCCCGCAGGAATTCTAAAATCCTACAGATCCTGCATGTTTAAAAAAAATAATTCCTGCAGGACAAGGTAAATTCCTGCAGGATTCATTTATTCTTCAAGATACCTTTTTTTTCAAAAGCATGTTTGACTCACTGTGTCCACACACACACACACACAAACTGTACACTGAACATTTTTAAAGTGCTTGACACCTTAGGTTGATGACGACAACAAATAAACAAATGAATACATTCAAAATAGACAGAATCCATGTGAATAGTCGTTTCAGTTTATTCATTTTAATTTCACAAATGTTACAATTTATAGAACAATATTATCGTATACAGTATACAACACATTTTCCAAATACATTATATATACACAAAACATACAGTACAAAACATATGAATGGGAGTATGTTGTCTGGGACAGTGGAGGGTCTGGGTAGTTCAGTTCCCTCACCCCAACCCACTATCAGAGTGAGTGTTGTCAGGCAAGTTTGAGGCTAAAAAAACGTGGAAGTGCATGCATGCATGAATGGCAGAATATACTTCCTATATTGCCATCTTGCCATCTTGCCATTTGCATTTGGGCTCAGTAGTGACCTTCTGGACAGCTTTGTAATTGTTGTGAACATTTTTGTTAAAATCTGAAAAGAGCAGGATTTGATCTGGGTCAGTATGTATTACCAGCATTAACTCTCCGCACTACGCATTCCTCATGAAACAAATAGTGTTTGAATACCATGTAAGGCGACATGTATGTATGAACGGCAGAATATGTGCCTACTATATTACCATCATAGGTCATTTTGGCATTTGTGCTCAGCTCCTGGCATACAATATAATTGTTCTTACCATGTTTTGTGAGAATTCTCAACCATTTTGTATTTGAACGACTTTGAGGTGTCAGGCCACGCCCTCACTCAAGTTCATTGGCTCACAGCGACCATTACGTTTATAATCAACTTCGCTTTTGGAACATATTAAGATCCTGGTCTATAGACGCTGAACATTAAGTCTCGTGGAAATCTGTTCAGCAGGCTAGATGATCCATCATAGTGAGGTAATCGATCCTAGAGGAAAATACTATGTCAACATTATACCAAGTTTTTTGAAAGATCTCAACCATTTTGTCTTTGAAAGATTTGAAGTGTCAGGTCATGCCTTCAGTAACAGAGCTGTTTACAGATAGGATGGGTGGACAGCAGCGTGAGCCCCCTCGCTGTGCTGTGCTTAGAAAACTGCCATCTAAAACTGCCATTATCCACCCCCTTCACCTTTCCTCAGCCCCGCCTAAAGATACAGGTTGTTGGAATGTCTTTCATGTAGATACAGGTTGTTGGAATGTCTTCCATGTAGATACAGGTTGTTGGAATGTCTTCCATGTAGATACAGGTTGTTGGAATGTCTTCCATGTAGATACAGGTTGTTGGAATGTCTTCCATGTAGATACAGGTTGTTGTAATGTCTCCATGTAGATACAGGTTGTTGTAATGTCTCCATGTAGATACAGGTTGTTGGGATGTCTTTCATGTAGATACAGGTTGTTGGAATGTCTTCCATGTAGATACAGGTTGTTGGGATGTCTTTCATGTAGATACAGGTTGTTGGAATGTCTGAGCGTTTTATTAACTGCACATTGTTGGAGACTCTCGTTAAGTATTCCTGAAGCAGTAGCCACTGTGTCTCTCTTTTGCTGTATAGTTGGTTGTATTAAGGGGGTCAGTGAATGCATACCCCACGTCACAGCTATGACCCACGTCTACAAAACTCCTTATCAGCGCCACTGACCCTTTTGTTTGTGACAACTGCAAGGTTGACCCATTTCGATAGTGTGGTACTAGAGTTTGAATGAATGTGATTGTCATACACTATTGCACTTAGAGGAAATGGGCTGGTCATTCACTAAGCCTGATTCTCCAAGGAGAGAAGCCTCCCTTGGTGTTGGCATTCTCACACTTGTTTGAATTAGTCCCTTCTAGATACAAATACCTACTTTACTTCGGAAGATGTCAATTAATAATCTTACATGGGGATATATACATTGCAATTTGCCATAGAGCTTCATATATGACACACAAATAAACATTACATTCATAAATAGTGCACACAAAATACCTACCTTTTTCGGTACGGACGCGTCTCCTTTTTGTGACTGTTGGGTCCGGTGTCTTACTATACAGCTAAGCCTTGTATTCCAGGATGTGACTTTAAGACTCAATGAGAAAAATAAATACAAATTGTCTTTAAAACAAATTACACCAACAAAACGCTAAGAATAATATAGGTGATAACTTACTAATCACACATCTTTTTCCCTGCATGCAGTAGAAGTCACCTGTAGAGTCAACACCTGGCTGGACTCAGGCACGGCTACCAGAGGTCACGGATGTTTATCGACACAGAACCTAGCTAGACTAGATAGCTGTATCAACATCCACTTTCTGCCAAAACCCACTAAGGGTCAAGGGAAGCCAGTTTGGATTTGGCTTCACACCAATCACATCACATCAAGCCAAAGGTCATTTGACAGAATTTTAAAAAAAATTGTTGCTTCTCGTTGTGTTGTCTTCCGGTGGCTAGCTAGCTAGCTAGCTGGCTAAAATTGTCCCTTTCCTAAATTAGCCATGAATGGAGATAGGGATTTGGACTTGTGATTTTACTTAATTCTCTATACTGGCCAATGATTATAATGGTGATTTTGATCCAACCATAAATTCATACATTGTGCCTCTGGCCTGAGAGGATGGACTTTCAATATGTAGCAAGATTTAGTAGGCTAATGTTAACTAGATGTCTAATTGTTTCCCATGAGAGGAAGTTTCGTCAACATGAAAGAGAGGAAGATGGCATTGCTGTTTCTCTACAAGTATGGTGAATCATCATGTTTTTCTACTTACACACACAGAGATATATGTTTACCATGGTATTTAGCTTACATTGATTGCATTCAATCGTTTTTGGAATCTTTTAGTTGTCCCTTTATTAAACTAAGCATACTGTAGGTGATTTGATGATGTTGAAGTTGAAATTCTGCTGGAATAGTGGAGGCAGCTCGTATTTTCTTTAAGACTTGCGGTAACTCGGGTGTTATAAATCAATAGTTGGTTAGTAGTCCGAAAATGTAAAAAACACTTACTTGCTTGACTGTGCTGTAGGGCATGTAAGTGTTTGTTACATGCAATATGCTTTGTGGACTTCACTGGACATATGTTGCTCTCCGGTTTTGTGATGAAACAAAATGTGTGGTTGAATTTATTCTGCCACTGTGTCTTCTTACAGTTTCGGCCTTTAGGCCTATATATCACAGTGTCAAGACATATGAAGGCTATAGAGCAAACAACGCAATTATCACAACACCAAGTGATTTTACCCACGCACCGCTGCTGCTTCCCTGTCCCAGAAATGTTTAGGAAGGAGTTTAGTGGGATAAGCTGTAAAGTAATTATTTAAGCAATAAGGCTAGAGGGGGTTGGGTATATGGCCAATATACTATGGCTAAGGGCTGTTCTTATGCATGACGCAACGCGGAGTGCCTGGATACAGCCCTTAGCCATTGTACAGTGCCTTCGGAAAGACCGGTTGACTTTTTCCACTTTGTTAGTTTACAGCCTTATTATAAAATTGATTACATTTATTTTTTCCCCTTGTCAATTTACACACAATACCCCATAATGCCAAAGCCAAAACAGATTTAGAAAAAACAGGTTTAGAAATACCTAATAAGTCAGTGATGAATTGTGGATTGGATGGAGAGTCTGGGCTGCGAGTCTGGGTTGAAGCCGGCAATTGGAGACTTGAACAGAGGCAGTTGCTTCCCTGATCTAAGCGAGCGTCTCAGCTGATAAGACCAGGGGCCAAACCGTTGCAGGAGCAGTTGCGTGTGGAAGGCAAACGTAGTAACCAGGTCGTTGGAGCATAGGGGACAACAGCTGTCTCTCACCACAGATGAAGAAGAAAAGGCAGAGCGTTGTACGGAGGAAAGAAGAGGTCTGGACAGAGCGGCAGGGGAAGCCTCAGGGGCCTGGCGTTGGGGCAGACAGAATGCAGGCAGGATGGGATAGACAACCGCAGAGGTTGCAGGTGAGGGACACCCTGGGGTCGAAAGAGGTGACAGTACAGTTGTCAAGAGCGCCCCCAGTACCTGCTGACATACTACTGCAGGAGCTGTTGATCTGAGGCTTGGAAGCCAAGTTGGTGGTGGAATGAATATGTGGCAGTGGAAGCAGCAGGGAATGTCGTCATAGCGGCCCTCAGGTACTTGGTGTCGTTGTGCGTTAGGCAACATGGTTGGAGGTGGTTGTGGTCCTGGCAGGAGGGGCAGCCGTAGTCAACTGACCAGGAGAGCAGGAGAAGTAGATTAGTGGACGAAAAGGGGATGCAGGGACTATTGGCGTGGAGGAGACAGATGTTGCACCACCGAAACAGAGGTGACTGGGGCAGTGAGAGAGAGGTGGGGGAGAGGGATGGTACCTGTGTTCAGGTATGAGTGAAAGGGGGGAGAGAGAAGGCCTGCTGGGCCCTAGCAGGGAGCTGTAACTGCAGAGACAGGATGTGTCAGATGCCAAGTCGTAATATGCGGAGGCAGGGAGAGGATCCAGGTCTGGAGCTGGTTTGGGGGGTGAAGTCTTTGAGGCCTTGTTGGTGGAATGAATATAGAGAGCAGGAGAACTTGCTCAGTAAAACTTGATAAAGCCCGTAGCACAGTGTCGTGCAACACGACATGCACTGCAGAACAGAGAGAAGGAATTTTTGTTTGGTCAGGTTGAAGTAGTGGTAGAAGTTGTGATTAAGGAGAGTGAGGACCGGTGTGGACACTGATTAGCAATCAGGGTTGGGTAGGTTACTTTCTAAATGTAATCTGTTACAGTTACTAGTTACCTGTCCAAAATTGTAATCAGTCATGTAATTTTTGGATTACCCAAACTCAGTAACATAATCTGATTACGTTCAGTTACTTTTGGATTCCCCTTAAAAGGCATTAGAAGAAGACAAACAGGAGCCATCAAAAGCATGCGTGTGTCATGATAGTGGTCTCTGACTTGTGGTCAGACGAGTTCAGGTGGAACAAACTTAAACTTGCAGCATCAATGCTGAATGGAATGTCATTGAGGAAACAGAGATCTTCTGTTGAATCTGACAATTAATCTGGATGGTTGTACAGTCGTCTCAAATAAAACTGTGAAGGACCTCGGCGTTACTCTGGACCCTGATCTCTCTTTTGAAGAACATATCAAGACTGTTTCAAGGACAGCTTTTTTCCATCTACGTAACATTGCAAAAATCAGAAACTTTCTGTCCAAAAATGATGCAGAAAAATTAATCCATGCTTTTGTTACTTCTAGGCTGGACTACTGCAATGCTCTACTTTCCGGCTACCCGGATAAAGCACTAAACAAACTTCAGTTAGTGCTAAATACGGCTGCTAGAATCCTGACTAGAACCAAAAAATTTGATCATATTAATCCAGTGCTAGCCTCCCTACACTGGCTTCCTGTTAAGGCAAGGGCTGATTTCAAGGTTTTACTGCTAACCTATAAAGCATTACATGGGCTTGCTCCTACCTATCTTTCCGATTTGGTCCTGCCGTACATACCTACAAGTACGCTACGGTCACAAGACGCAGGCCTCCTAATTGTCCCTAGAATTTCTAAGCAAACGGCTGGAGGTAGGGCTTTCTCCTATAGAGCTCCATTTTTATGGAATGGTCTGCCTACCCATGTGAGAGATGCAGACTCAGTCTCAACCTTTAAGTCTTTACTGAAGACTTATCTCTTCAGTAGGTCCTATGATTAAGTATGGTCTGGCCCAGGAGTGTGAAGTTGAACGGAAAGGCTGGAGCAACGAACTGCCCTTGCTGTCTGTGCCTTGCCGGTTCCCCTCTCTCCACTGGGATTCTCTGCCTCTAACCCTATTACAGGGGCTGAGTCACTGGCTTACTGGTGTTCTTCCATGCCGTCCATGGGAGGGGTGCGTCACTTGAGTGGGTTGAGTCACTGATGTGGTCTTCCTGTCTGGGTTGCCCCCCCCCCTTGGGTTGTGCCATGGCGGAGATCTTTGTGGGCTATACTCGGCCTTGTCCTAGGACGGTAAGTTGGTGGTTGGAGACATCCCTCTAGTGCTGTGGGGGCTGTGCTTTGGCAAAGTGGGTGGGGTTATATCCTGCCTGTTTGGCCCTGTCCGGGGCTATCATCGGATGGGGCCTCAGTGTCTTCTGATCCCTCCTGTCTCAGCCTCCAGTATTTATGCTGCAGTAGTTTATGTGTCGGGGGGCTAGGGTCAGTCTGTTATATCTGGAGTATTTCTCTTGTCTTATCCGGTGTCCTGTGTGAATTTAAATATGCTCTCTCTAATTCTCTCTTTCTCTCTTTCTTTCTTTCTTTCTCTCGGAGGACCTGAGCCCTAGGACCATGCCTCAGGACTACCTGGCATGATGACTCCTTGCTGTCCCCAGTCCACCTGGCCATGCTGCTGCTCCAGTTTCAACTGTTCTGCCTGCGGCTATGGAACCCTGACCTGTTCACCGGACGTGCCACCTGTCCCCGACCTGCTGTTCTCAACTATCTAGAGACAGCAGGAGCGGTAGAGATACTCTCAAAGATCGGCTATGAAAAATCCAACTGACACTTACTCTTGAGTTGCTGACTTGTTGCACCCTCGACAACTACTATGATTATTATTATTTGCTGACTTTTTGCACCCTCGACAACTACTATGATTATTATTATTTGACCATGCTGGTCATTTATGAACATTTTAACATCTTGACCATGTTTTGTTATAATATCCACCCGGCACAGCCAGAAGAGGACTGGCCACCCCTCATAGCCTGGTTCCTCTCTAGGTTTCTTCCTAGGTTTTGGCCTTTCTAGGGAGTTTTTCCTAGGGAGTTTTTCCTAGCCACCGTGCTTCTTTCACATGCATTGCTTGCTGTTTGGGGTTTTAGGCTGGGTTTCTGTACAGCACTTTGAGATATCAGCTGATGTACGAAGGGCTATATAAATACATTTGATTTGATTTGAAACAGAAAGCTGTCATAATGTATTTTTTTCCCACAAACATCCTTTCTGAATTTAAAATTAGTTCAAGAAGGAATCATCTAGTTTTCTCTAAATATATTTTTTGCTGGTAACGCAACTGATTATGGTTATTGTTTTTCATGTAATCAGTTACTCTCCAACCTTGTTAGCAATGTAGCAGCTAGTGCTTGATGAGGAGCTGCGTACAAGGCAAATAGTTTAAAGTGTTGAAAACAAGCGAGGAGGCTGATTGACAATGATTTGCAGCTGGTGGTGGTCATGGCTAGAAGGGATCCAACTTCTCCTAACCTTAACCTAATTATCCTAACCTACTATGTTAATTCTCCTAACCTGTTGCACAAGTTCTCTTAACCTGCTAGGAAAAGTAAAATCTGACGTTAATTTGACAAAGGCTGGATCCATTCTAGCCATGGTGCTTGTTGAGTTGCTAGGGCGATGTGTTAAAGACAACTAGTCAGTGTGGCATTTAAGTCTGGTCCTCTCTCACCAGGAACCAATTCTACAGTATACAAACGTAAAGTGAAGTGCTTTTTATTGAATATTGTACTGTAGTATACTATACATCACACTGTAGCACCCTGTGACCATGTATAGTACTTACTATAGTATTTCATTGTGTACTGTGGTACCCTTTTGCAATGTGTAGTATCTACTCTAGAATGTGTGTAGTGTACTGTAGTATACTACACTACATACTAGAGCTGGCTGATATGGACAAAAAGATAATATCGCGATAAACGCAACGAGAAAAAAATCTTTCCATTAATGGCAGGGATTATTTTCCAGTGCGAAGTACGACAACTGAGATGGTATAGGATATAATTCAAAAAGTAAACTATTTCATTTGATATATCCAGGGAATGCATCATTTATATTTTGATGTGCAACCTGTCGAAATAGGATCCAGAATGATTAGATTTATTTTAGGCTCTTCAGAGAGATGAATTTTCCTGACGTTGTCGCTCTTATCCAGAGCGACTTACAAATTGGTGCATTCACCTTATGATATCCAGTGGAACAACCACTTTACAATAGTACATCTATATCTTTTTTTTGGTGGAGGGGGGGTTAGAAGGATTACTATATCCTATCCCAGGTATTCCTTGAAGAGGTGGGGTTTCAGGTGTCTACGGAAGGTGGTGATTGACTCCGCTGTCCTGGCGTCATGAGGGAGCTTGTTCCACCATTGGGGTGCCAGAGCAGTGAACAGTTTTGACTGGGCTGAGCGGGATCTGTGTTTCCGCAGCGGTAGGGGGGCCAGCAGGCCAGAGGTGGATGAACGCAGTGCCCTTGTTTGGGTGTAGGGCCTGATCAGAGCCTGAAGGTACGGAGGTGCCGTTCCCCTCACAGCTCCGTAGGCAAGCACCATGTTCTTGTAGCAGATGCAAGCTTCAACTGGAAGCCAGTGGAGTGTGCGGAGGAGCGGGGTGACGTGAGAGAACTTGGGAAGGTTGAACACCAGACGGGCTGCGGCGTTCTGGATGAGTTGTAGGGGTTTAATGGCACAGGCAGGGAGCCCCGCCAACAGGGAGTTGCAGTAATCCAGACGGGAGATGACATGGATTAGGACCTGCGCCGCTTTGTGTGTAAGGCAGGGTTGTACTCTGCGAATGTTGTAGAGCATGAACCTACAGGATCGGGTCACCACCTTCATTTTAGCGGAGAACGACAAGGTGTTGTCCAGGTTCACGCCAAGGCTCTTAGCACTCTGGGAGGAGGACACAATGGAGTTTTCAACCATGATGGCGAGATCATGGAACGGGCAGTCCTTCCCCGGGAGGAAGAGCAGCTCCGTCTTGCCGAGGTTCAGCTTGAGGTGGTGATTCGTCATCCACACTGATATGTTTGCCAGACATGCAGAGATGCGATTCGCCACCTGGTTATCAGAAGGGGGAAAGGAGAAGATTAATTGTGTATCGTCTGCATAGCAATGATAGGAGAGACCATGTGAGGATATGACAGAGCCAAGTGACTTGGTGTATAGCGAGAATAGGAGAGGGCCTAGAACAGAGCCCTGGGGGACACCAGTGGTGAGAGTACGTGGTGCGGAGACAGATTCTCGCCACGCCACCTGGTAGGAGCGACCTGTCAGGTAGGACGCAATCCAAGCGTGGGCCACGCCGGAGATGCCCAACTCGGAGAGGGTGGAGAGGAGGATCTGATGGTTCACAGTATCAAAGGCAGCAGATAGGTCTAGAAGGAGGAGAGCAGAGGAGAGAGAGTTAGCTTTAGCAGTGCGGAGAGCCTCCGTGACACAGACAAGAGCAGTCTCAGTTGAATGACCAGTCTTGAAACCTGACTGATTTGGATCAAGAAGGTCATTCTGAGAGAGATAGCAGGAGAGCTGGCCAAGGACGGCACGTTCAAGAGTTTTGGAGAGAAAAGAAAGAAGGGACTGGTCTGTAGTTGTTGACATCGGAGGGATCGAGTGTAGGTTTTTTCAGAAGGGGTGCAACTCTCGCTCTCTTGAAGACGGAAGGGACGTAGCCAGCGGTCAAGGATGAGTTGATGAGCGAGGTGAGGTAAGGGAGAAGGTCTCCGGAAATGGTCTGGAGAAGAGAGGAGGGGATAGGGTCAAGCGGGCAGGTTGTTGGGGCGGCCGGCCGTCACAAGACGTGAGATTTCATCTGGAGAGAGAGGGGAGAAAGAGGTCAAAGCACAGGGTAGGGCAGTGTGAGCAGGACCAGCGGTGTCGTTTGACTTAGCAAACGAGGATCGGATGTCGTCGACCAAAATGGTTGACGAAGTCATCCGCAGAGAGGGAGGAGGGGGGGAGGGGGAGGAGGATTCAGGAGGGAGGAGAAGGTGGCAAAGAGCTTCCTAGGGTTAGAGGCAGATGCTTGGAATTTAGAGTGGTAGAAAGTGGCTTTAGCAGCAGAGACAGAAGAGGAAAATGTAGAGAGGAGGGAGTGAAAGGATGCCAGGTCCGCAGGGAGGCGAGTTTTCCTCCATTTCCGCTCGGCTGCCCGGAGCCCTGTTCTGTGAGCTCGCAATGAGTCGTCGAGCCACGGAGCAGGAGGGGAGGACCGAGCCGGCCTGGAGGATAGGGGACATAGAGAGTCAAAGGATGCAGAAAGGGAGGAGAGGAGGGTTGAGGAGGCAGAATCAGGAGATTGGTAGGAGAAGGGGAGAAAGAGTTCAAAGCATAGGGTAGGGCAATGTGAGCAGGACCAGCGGTGTCGTTTGACTTAACAAACGAGGATCGGATGTCGTCAACCTTCTTTTCAAAATGGTTGACAAAGTGGTTGACAAAGCCACGGAGCAGGAGGGGAGGACCGAGCTGGCCGGGAGGATAGGGGACATAGAGAGTCAAAGGATGCAGAAAGGGAGGAGAGGAGGATTGAGGAGGCAGAATCAGGAGATTGGTTGGAGAAGGGGAGAAAGAGGTCAAAAAAAGACCTCGTCCCACCTACTCAACAGCCAGTGGAATCCCGTGGCGCGATATTCAAATACCTTAGAAATGCTATTACTTCAATTTCTCAAACATATGACTATTTTACACCATTTTAAAGACAAGACTCTCGTTAATCTAATCACACTGTCCGATTTCAAAAAGGCTTTACAACGAAAGCAAAACATTAGATTATGTCAGCAGAGTACCCAGCCAGAAATAATCAGACACCCATTTTTCAAGCTAGCTAATGTCACAAAAACCCAAACCACAGCTAAATGCAGCACTAACCTTTGATGATCTTCATCAGATGACACTCCTAGGACATTATGTTATACAATACATGCATGTTTTGTTCAATCAAGTTCATATTTATATCAAAAACCAGATTTTTACATTAGCATGTGACGTTCAGAACTAGCATACCCACCGCAAACGTCCGGTGAATTTACTAAATTACTCACGATAAACGTTCACAAAAAGCATAACAATTATTTTAAGAATTATAGATAAAGAACTCCTTTATGCAATCGCGGTGTCCGATTTTAAAATAGCTTATCGGCAAAAGCACATTTTGCAATATTCTGAGTAGATAGCTCGCCATCACGGGCTAGCTATTTTGACACCCACCAAGTTTGGCACTCACCAAACTCAGATTTACTATAAGAAAAATTGGATTACCTTTGCTGTTCTTCGTCAGAATGCACTCCCAGGACTTCTACTTCATCCACAAATGTTGTTTTGGTTCAAAATAATCCATAGTTATGTTCAAATATCCTCTGTTTTGTTCTTGCGTTCAAGACACTATCCGAACGGTGACGCGCAGACGCGTATCGTGACAAAAAATGTAAAAATATTCCATTACCGTACTTCGAAGCATGTCAAACACCGTTTAAAATCTATTTTTATGCGATTTTTCTTGTAAAATAGCGATAATATTCCGACCGGGAGTCGTCGTTTTCGTTCAAAGACTCAAAGAAGAAAATGGCCTCTTCACGTGCATGCGCACGACCGTCTCATTGTCCTCAGATCGACCACTTTCCATATCCCCTACTGTTTTTCACCCAGCGCCTGCAGAGTCATCATTCAATGTTCTGGCGCCAACTGAGAGCCTATGGGAGCCTTACAAATTGTCACGTTACAGCAGAGATCCTTTGTTTTCAATAAAGAGAGTGTAGAAGGCCAAGAAATGGTCAGAGTGGGCACTTCCTGTACAGAATCTTCTCAGGTTTTTGCCTGCCATATGAGTTATGTTATACTCACAGACACCATTCAAACAGTTTTAGAAACTTTAGGGTGTTTTCTATCCAAATCAAATTATATGCATATTCTAGTTTCTGGGCAGTAGTAATAACCAGATTAAATCGGGTACGTTTTTTATCCGGATGTGAAAATACTGCCCCCTACCCTAGAGAGGTTAAGCTTGAATGGGCTAGTGATTGTGACAGCATGGAATTCAAAGGAGGAGATAGACAGTTGGGTCAGGGGAGAAAGAGAGAATGTCCACTTGGGAGAGATGAGGATTCCAGTCCCGCCACCCCGCTGACCAGATGCTCTCGGGGTATGCGAGAACACGTGGTCAGACGAGGAGAGAGCAGTAGGAGTAGCAGTGTTTTCTGTGGTAATCCATGTTTCCGTCAGCGCCAAGAAGTCGAGGGACTTGAGGGTAGCATAGGCTGAGATGAACTCTGCCTTGTTGGCCGCAGACCGGCAGTTCCAGAGGCTGCCGGAGACCTGGAACTCCACGTGGGTCGTGTGCGCTGGGACCACCAGGTTAGAGTGGCAGCGGCCATGCGGTGTGAAGCGTTTGTGTGGCCTGTGCATAGAGGAGAGAACAGGGATAGACAGACACATAGTTGACAGGCTACAGGAGAGGCTACGCTAATGCAAAGGAGATTGGAATGAAAATTAACTAAACAACTGGGGAGCGAGAGAGTAGGGCTTCCCTCACTAACCATTCGCTGAAACACTCAAATATAACTATTCCAACTTCCACTTAGAAATTATAATTGATGTAAACTACAGTGGTTCAATGTTTCCAGGAATAGGCTCAAACTTAGTTTATTCAGCTATATAACTTGGTACAGTATTCTTCCGTGAAACCCACCAAGTGCACCGTGTCTTATGACGCCGTAGCTAACTAGCATGCTAGCATCCAATAACACACGGTTAGCACCAATACTTGGTTGCAACAAACTTCCAATGGATCATTCGTGTCCGTGTCTAGTTCCTTTCATAACGCAGAAGTAATTAAACGTTGGCTAGCTAACACAAAGTCAGTCCTGCTAGCTACACAAGTGGACTACACAACTCGAAAGCTTACATTGCAAAAATCTTATTGACTAAAAATGATACAGTACTGCTAGCTGGTAGAGTTGGCTAGCTAGCAGTGGCTGCGTTTACCTTTATCTTTGATACAAAGACAACTATGTAGCTAGCTAACGTTACACTAATCAAATCGTTCCGTTGTAATGTATTTAGTTTTTACAGTACCGCTAGTTGGTAAAGTTGGCTAGCTAGCAGTGGCTGTGGTGTTGTGATGTTGACGTCGTTTGGAAAACGGCGTGAACAAACGAATACAGCTGGCTAGCTGGCTAGCTAACCTTGTTAGTTTCTCAAAGCTACACCTACACCTTTAGCTACACCTTTATCCTTGATGCAAAGACAACTATGTAGCTAACTAGCTAACATTACACTAATCAAATCGTTCCGTTGTAATGTAAGGAATGTAAGGAAATGTAATATTACCCGCGGAGCGAAGAACAGCACGACTACTCACTCCAGCATCCGGAAGAGCAGGGCAGTGTCTGTAGGAGCAGGACAGTGTCTGTAAGAGCAGGACAGTGTCGGTAAGAGCAGGGCAGTGTCGGTAAGAGCAGGGCAGTGTCGGTAAGAGCAGGGCAGTGTCGGTAAGAGCAGGGCAGTGTCGGTAAGAGCAGGGCAGTGTCGGTAAGAGCAGGGCAGTGTCGGTAAGAGCAGGGCAGTGTCGGTAAGAGCAGGGCAGTGTCGGTAAGAGCAGGACAGTGTCGGTAAGAGCAGGGCAGTGTCGGTAAGAGCAGGACAGTGTCGGTAAGAGCAGGACAGTGTCGGTAAGAGCAGGACAGTGTCGGTAAGAGCAAGGCAGTGTCGGTAAGAGCAGGGCAGTGTCGGTAGGAGCAGGGCAGTGTCTGTAGGAGCAGGGCAGTGTCTGTCAGAGCAGGGCAGTGTCTGTCAGAGCAGGGCAGTGTCGGTAAGAGCAGGGCAGTGTCTGTAGGAGCAGGACAGTGTCGGTAAGAGCAGGGCAGTGTCTGTTGGAGCAGGGCAGTGTCTGTAGGAGCAGGACAGTGTCGGTAGGAGCAGGACAGTGTCGGTAAGAGCAGGGCAGTGTCGGTAAGAGCAGGACAGTGTCGGTAAGAGCAGGACAGTGTCGGTAAGAGCAGGACAGTGTCGGTAAGAGCAAGGCAGTGTCGGTAAGAGCAGGGCAGTGTCGGTAGGAGCAGGGCAGTGTCTGTAGGAGCAGGGCAGTGTCTGTCAGAGCAGGGCAGTGTCTGTCAGAGCAGGGCAGTGTCGGTAAGAGCAGGGCAGTGTCTGTAGGAGCAGGACAGTGTCGGTAAGAGCAGGGCAGTGTCTGTTGGAGCAGGGCAGTGTCTGTAGGAGCAGGACAGTGTCGGTAGGAGCAGGACAGTGTCGGTAAGAGCAGGGCAGTGTTGGTAAGAGCAGGGCAGTGTTGGTAAGAGCAGGGCAGTGTCGGTAAGAGCAGGGAAGTGTTGTTGGTAAGAGCAGGGAAGTGTTGTTGGTAAGAGCAGGGAAGTGTTGTTGGTAAGAGCAGGGCAGTGTCGGTAAGAGCAGGGCAGTGTCAGTAAGAGCAGGACAGTGTCGGTAAGAGCAGGACAGTGTCGGTAAGAGCAGGACAGTGTCGGTAAGAGCAGGACAGTGTCGGTAAGAGCAGGACAGTGTCGGTAAGATCAGGGCAGTGTCGGTAAGAGCAGGTCAGTGTCGGTAAGAGCAGGTCAGTGTCGGTAAGTGCAGGGCAGTGTCGGTAAGAGCAGGGCAGTGTCGGTAAGAGCAGGGCAGTGTCGGTAAGAGCAGGGCAGTGTCGGTAAGAGCAGGTCAGTGTCGGTAAGAGCAGGACAATGTCGGTAAGTGCAGGACAGTGTCGGTAAGAGCAGGGCAGTGTCGGTAAGAGCAGGGCAGTGTCGGTATCTGTAATTTTCTGGTAATCATCCCAGTACCCTGGTGACGTGTGGTACATACTCTACCATTCTGAAGTACACTATGCTACACACCGCAGTAGCCTGTGTTCATGTACAGTACCTATCATAGAATATTGTAGACATGTGCAATAGTGCCCCTATCCCGAACATTAAGTGCCTATTATAGACTTATTGTATTCCATAGAATGCTCTAGCATTGGGCCCAATGGTAGAAATACATATGTGTCACGCCCCTCCTCTGCAGTGCAGGGGCGGTTCCTCCTGCAGGCAGAGGAGGGTCGTCAGTGATTGGGAGCCACCTGGGCTCAGGGTATTTAAACTGCTTTACTAACCACTCTTCTCTCTCTCCCTGCTCCTCCAGGTATGATCCTGTTTTGTTTGTTCCTTTGTAGGTTTACTTAGTTTCCACTCAGTCATGTTCACACACACAGATTAATGCATCCATGCACCTTACATACACCCTACATTATGACATTTCCACACATCATTCCTTTTTCTTTGTTTAAAGTTAATAGTTTTTGGTTTACAATAAAGAACCTTTTGATTGGCCTATACCTGTTGTTCATGTGCCTCATTTTTGCCACAGGCTATGAGCCGGCCTGTGACATATGCTAGATTAGTTGTAACACAAGAAATATTATACAATATATTTTTAAAGAAATAAGAAAACAACAAAAGTGAAAGTGAAGGCACAACCACAAACATCTGGCTGATAGACAGAGGCAGAGAGAGGCAGAGAGAGGCAGAGAGAGGCAGAGAGAGGCAGAGAGAGGCAGAGAGAGGCAGAGAGAGGCAGAGAGAGGCAGAGCGAGAGAGAGAGAGAGAGAGAGAGAGAGAGAGGGCTTTTCTCCTGCGAAAAAAAATGGTCTTCCAGATGTTTTCCTTGCTCTGGAGTTGAGGGCATATTTTTGTCCCCTACAATTCAAAAGGTCCTTTAGTGCTGTTTTATCATCATCACCCCATGACCAATACGGTAATTACCTTTTAATTTTGAAATTGGGGAATTGCATTTGTCATTACAATTACTTAATTTCTCCTATAGGAAGTTTGTATATAGAAATGTGTCATTATTATTATGATGCTGATTATTGTGATATCAAGCCCTGCTCAGATAATCCCTACTATTGTGCTGCTGAATTGTCTTAGTGCTGCTGCAAATGTACATTATCCCAGGGGTGTTGGAAGTCATAATGTAAGTAACCAAATGTGTTTTCCTCTAACTCCCCTAAATGCCTCTGTCAGTCAAACAGATATTGTAATCATGCGCCCATGAACCTGAGTTCTACTGTTAGCATGGAGGTGGTTTGCCCTGGTAGGGAGTCCATTATCTGCTCCAAAATAAATATCATTGTCATGTCTACTTCCAATAAGCCTCACAGTAAATCAATAAAAACAATCATTAACATAGTTAGCCTGAAAACAAGGTTCATGAAATTGATAACTTGCTAGGAATTGGCAGCAATACATGGTTACCACATCATCAGAAAAGACAGGAATGCCAATGGGGGAGTTGTTGCTGTTTTTATGTTCAGTCATATTCCTGTAAAGCTTAGAGAAGATCTTTTGTCAAATGCTGTTGAAATAATAATAATAATAATAATATAATATAATATAATATAATATAACTTAATATATATATATATATATATATATATATATATATTATCTTTCTTTTTTTTACCCTTTTTTTCTCCCCAATTTCTTGATATCCAATTGGTAGTTACAGTCTTGTCCCATCGCTGCACCTGCCGAACGGACTCGGGAGAGGAGAAGGTTGAGAGCCGTACGTCCTACAAAACACGACCCTGCCAAGCCACACTGCTTCTTGACACAATGCTAAAACAAAAGTTGCACAGCCCGTGCGCACTGTCCCTGCATTCAATTTGAGAAGACGGCGACGGAAAAGATGGCTGACATTTTACATGCTCCTACCCGATTGTGTTTTTGTGTATGTTTTTTTGCGTTGTTTGTAACATTTTTAAAAAAACTTATTTTGTACATATTGTTGCTGCTACCATCTCTTATGACTGAAAAAAACTTCTGGACATCAGAACAACGATTACTCACCACGAACTGGCAGAAGCTTTTTTTTCCATTAACGAGTCCGAAGAGCCCAACGTGAACGGCAAACTGCTTTCCTGGGAACAGGTCCAAATCCCTGTTATTTGCATGAAGAGACGACGGAGAAAAAGAGCACGGAGGTTGGGCTGCCTTCTGATAATTCGTAGGCAATCGAATAAACCCCCACTGCCTTCCGTCCTACTAGCTAACGTGCAATCATTGGAAAATAAAATCGACGACCTATGAGGAAGATTAAACTACCAACAGGACATTAACCTCTATGGGACCGGCGGGACGAATTCGTCCCACCTACGTAACAGCCAGTTGAATCCTGTGGCGCGATTTTTAAAACGTTTGAAATGCTATTACTTCAATTTCTCAAACATATGTGTCACGGTTGTCGTCGGTTAAGGAGGACCAAAACGCAGCAGGTATGTGCAGGCTCATCTTGACTTTTATTAACTATAAAAATGAACGTACAAAAAAATAACAAAACACGAACGATCAACAAAAACAGTCTGGTAAGGCACAAGGCGAAACACAGAACAATCACCCACAAATAACAAACACAAACACACCCTAATATATGGGACTCTCAATCAAAGGCAGATAGACAACACCTGCCTTCAACACCTGCCTTCAACTGAGAGTCCCAACCCCAATCAACCAAACATAGAAACAGACATACTAGACTAAACATAGAATACCTGAAAACCAAACAGTGCCCAAAAACCCCGGAATACTTAAACCAAATGCCCCTTCAACAAAACACACCACCCCGAACCACATAAAACGAATACCCTCTGCCACGTCCTGACCAAACTACAATACTAATTAACCCTTATACTGGCCAGGACGTGACAATATGACTATTTTACACCATTTTAAAGACAAGACTCTCGTTAATCTAACCACACTGTCCGATTTCAAAAAGGCTTTACAACGAAAGCAAAACATTAGATTATGTCAGCAGAGTACCCAGCCAGAAATAATCAGACACCCATTTTTCAAGCTAGCATATAATGTCACAAAAACCCAAACCACAGCTAAATGCAGCACTAACCTTTTATGATCTTCATCAGATGACACACCTAGGACATTATGTTATACAATACATGTATGTCTGTTCAATCACGTTCATATTTATATCAAAAACCAGCTTTTTACATTAGCATGTGACGTTCAGAAAAAGCATACCCCCCGCAAACTTCCGGGGAATTTACTAACAATTTACTAAATTACTCACGATAAACGTTCACAAAAAGCATAACAATTATTTTAAGAATTATAGATACATTACTCCTCTATGCACTCGATATGTCCGATTTTAAAATAGCTTTTCGGATGAAGCACATTTTGCAATATTCTAAGTACATAGCCCAGCCATCACGGGCTAACTATTTAGACACCCACCCAGTTTAGCCTTCACCAAAATCACATTTCCTATAAGAAAAATGGTCTTACCTTTCCTGTTCTTCGTCAGAATGCACTCCCAGGACTTCTACTTCAATAACAAATGTAGGTTTGGTCCCAAATAATCCATCGTTATATCCAAACAGCGGCGTTTTGTTTGTGCGTTCTAGACACTATCAGAATGGTAAATCACGGTCGTGCGCATGGCGCAGAACGTGACAAAACATTTCTAAATATTCCATTACCGTACTTCGAAGCATGTCAACCGCTGTTTAAAATACATTTTTATGCCATTATTCTCGTAAAAAAGCGATAATATTCTGACCGGGAATCTGCAATTAGCTAAACAGCCGAAGGAAAATACTGCACGGGGTCGAATCGCGCACGCGCCTAATTCCATTGTCCTCTGATGGGCCACTTGGAAAGGGGATTCTGTGTTTCAGCCTGAGGCTGCCTCGTCATCGTTCAGGTTTTTCCCGGGTTCTGAGAGCCTATTGGAGCCCTAGGAATTGTCACGTTACAGCTAAGATCCCGACTCTTCAATAAACAGAAGCAAGAACAACAACACCTTGTCAGACAGGGTGCTTCCTGCATGAAACCTTCTCAGGTTTTTGCCTGCCATAGGAGTTCTGTTATACTCACAGACACCATTCAAACAGTTTTAGAAACTTTAGGGTGTTTTCTATCCAAACCTGAACAATAATATGCATATTCTAGCTTCTGAGTTGGTGTAGGAGGCAGTTAAAAATGGGCACATATTTTTTCCAAAATTCTCAATACTGCCCCCTAGCCCGTAGAGGTTAAAAACTGTAATATCTTGTGTTTCACAGAGTCGTGGCTGAATGACGACATTATCAACATACAGCTGGCTGGTTATACGCTGTATCGGCAGGATAGAACAGCAGAGTCTGGTAAGACAAGGGGTGGCGGACTATGCATGTATGTAAACAACAGCTGGTGCACGATATCTAAGGAAGTCTCAAGGTTTTGCCCGCCTGAGGTAGAGTATCTCATGATAAGCTGTAGACCACACTATCTACCTAGAGAGCTTTCATCTGTATTTTTCGTAGCTGTCTACATACCACCACAGACCGATGCTGACACTAAGACTGCACTTAATTAGTTATATCCACCATAAGCAAACAGGAAAACGCTCATCCAGAGGTGGCGCTCCTAGTGGCCGGGGACTTTAATACAGGGAAACTTAAATCTGTTTTAGCAAATTTTTATCAGCATGTTAATTGTGCAACCGGAGGAAAAAAAACTCTAGACCACCTTTGCTACACACACAGAGACTCGTACAAAGCTCTCCCTCGCCCTCCATTTGGCAAATCTGACCATAATTCTATCCTCCTGATTCCTGCTTACAAGCAAAAATTAAAGCAGGAAGCACCAGTGACTCGGTCAAAACAAAAGTGGTCAGATGAAGCAGATGCTTAGCTACAGGACTGGAATATGTTCCAGGATTCTTCCTATGGCATTGAGGAGTACAACACATCAGTCATTGGCTTCATCAATAAGTGCATTGATGACGTCGTCCCCAACAGTGACCATACGTACATACCTCAACCAGAAGCCATGGATTACAGGCAACATCCGCTCTGAGCTAAAGGCTAGAGCTGCCGCTTTCAAGGAGTGGGACTCTAATGCAGAAGCTTATAAGAAATCCCACTATGCCCTCCGACGAACCATCAAACAGGCAAGTGTCAATACAGGACTAAAATCTAATCATACTACACCGGCTCTGACGCTTGTCGGATGTGGCACAGCTTGCAAACTATTACAGACTACAAAGAGAAGTACAGCCGCGAGCTGCCCAGTGACACGAGCCTACCAGATGAGCTAAACTACTTCTATGCTCACTTTGAGGCAAATAACACTGATGCATGCATGAGAGCACCAGCTGTTCCGTAAGACTGTGATCACGCTCTCCGCAGCTGATGTGAGTATTAAACAGGTCAACATTCACATTGCCGCAGGGCCAGACAGATTAACAGGATGTGTACTGCGAGCATGCGCTGACCAACTGGCAAGTGTCTTCACTGACATTTTCAATCTTTCCCTGTCCTAGTCTCTAATACCAAAATGTTTTAAAACTTGTTAGGGCTAGGGGGCAGTATCCTGCATTTCCGCCTGACTGACGTGCCCAAAGTAAACTGCCTGTTACTCAGGCCCAGAAGCCAGTATAGGCATATAATTGGTAGCATTGGATAGAAAACACTCTGAAGCTTCTACAACTGTTCAAATGTGGCTATAATAGAACTTATATGGTAGGTTGCCGATGACAGGCCTGTTAGGCCTGATCACCAACAACGACGAGACAGCCTATAGGGAGGAGGTCAGAGACCTGGCAGTGTGGTGCCAGGACAACAACCTCTCCCTCAACGTGATCAAGACAAAGGAGATGATTGTGGACTATAGGAAAAGGAGGACCGAGCACGCCCCCATTCTCATCAACAGGGCTATAGTGGAGCAGGTTAAGAGCTTCAAGTTCCTTGGTGTCCACATCACCAACAAACTAACATGGTCCAAGCGCGAATGGTGCGAATGGCCCAGTACATCACTGGGGCCAAGCTTCCTGCCATCCAGGACCTCTATACCAGGCGATGTCAAAGGAAAGCCCATAAAATTGTCAAAGACTTCAGCCACCCTAGCCATAAACTGTTCTCTGTGCTACCGCACGGCAAGCGATACCGGAGCACCACGTTTAGGTCCAAGAGGCTTCTAAACAGCTTCTACCCCCAAGCCATAAGACTCCTGAAAATCTAATCAAATGGCCACCCAGACTATTTGCATTGCCCCCCCCCCTCTTTTATGCCGCTACAACTCTGTTATTATCTATGCATAGGCACTTTAATAACCCTACCTACATATACATATTACCTCAATTACTTAGACTAACCGGTGGCCCCGCACATTGACTCTGTACCGGTACCCCCTGTATATAGTCACGGCATTGTTATTTTACTGCTGCTCTTTAACTTCTTGTTACTTTTATTTCTTATTCTTATTCATATTTATTAAACTTCATTGTTGATTAAGGGCTTGTAAGGAAGCATTTCACTGTAAGGTCTACCTACACCTGTTGTATTTGGTGAATGTGACTAATAAAATTTGGTTTGATTTGATTTACAACCGTTATTGTCAGTTGGAAACATCGACATCGCTGTCCACTCCCTTGCTAAAAACCCATTTCTGAGTCATGAAAATAAAATAAAAACACTGGAAAGATTCTCCCTTCAAAGGTGACTGTTTATGATAGCCTGGAACAAATTTTTTTGCTGATAACTGTCTGATTGAGAAACCGTTGGGTGGGAGGAACCATGGAGATAGCCCAGCTAGCTAGCTAACTGGCAGACGTTAGCGCTGTGGTTAATTAAGCTACTTATCTATGCAGAAGATTAGTAGTAAGTAGCTAATCATTTAGCTAATCACCAGTTAACCAGCAAGTGAACTGTTAGCTAACAATTTGATATATGTATGTATTATGTCAAGTACCTTGTACAGACACACTGTCAATTAATATAGGCCTAGCTGTAGCTAAGTTAGCAGACCTTTATAGTTATCTAGCTAAACATAGCTTTCTAGCCTGAGTTGGATGGGTAGCTAGCTAAGCAGCTGGCATGTTCAATTATTGGGACAGTGAAGAATGTTTGTAACCATGATTATTATTGAGCTGTTCTTGCCATAATAAGGACTTGGTCTTTTACCAAATAGGCTATCTTCTGTATACCCCCCTGCCTTGTCTCAATACAACTGATTGGCTCAAATGCATTAAGAAGGAAATACATTCAACAAATGAACTTTTAAGGAGGCACACCTGTTAATTGAAATGCATTCCAGTTGACTAACTTATGAAGCTGGTTGAGAGAATTCCAAGAGTGTGCAAAGCTGTCATCGAGGCAAAGGGTGGCTATTTGAAGAATCTTAAATATAAAATATATTTTCATTTGTTTAACACTTTTTTGGTTAATACATGATTCCATATGTGTTATTTCATAGTTTGTTGTCATCATTATTATGCTACAATGTAGAAAATAGTAAAAATGTAGAAAAACCCTTGAATGAGTAGGTGTTCTAAAACTTTTGACCAGTAGTGTACATTATTTACCATTACCATTCATTTAAATAATCTGAAACACAACCAAAACCAACAGCAAATGCATCCAACAAATTTGTAGAGCCACAAGCTTGACGTAGTCATTGTTGGACCAAATACTTTTCACTAGTTTAAAGTGAATTTCTCCCAATACCTTTGGTCCACTGAAATGTGTGTGGGGGGGGGGACTACGTACAATGTACAAAAGGCGCTGTAATTTCGAAACGGTTCACCTGATATGGATGAAAATACCCTCAGATTAAAGCCAACAGACTGCACGCTAACCTCATAGTCATAGTTTCATTTCAAACACAAACTTTTGGAGTATAGAGTCAAAAAAGTAAATGATTTCCCAATAATTTCATTAATAATTAGACCAACCCACAGTCAAACAGCAAACTTCTTATAGAAACCAATGCGATTCGAAACACTTCATCATTAACTCCTGCAAACTGACACACTCAGAGAGAGAGAGAGAGAACACAGTGCAGAACCTTCGATACAAGACCACATATCAACTTGTTTGCCTTCATAAAGGTAAGAGTAGCTTTATTTCTGTTAGATTTTTCTGAGAAGAAAAACATTTATTCCCTTGAAAATCCCTGCACCAGTATTTGTTTCTTGGCTCAAGAAATGCAATTCAATTTTATTGGTTGTGTGTCCATTCGAAAGAGTAAAAAATTCAAAATCAAATAGCTAAATGATTCTTGGTATGACCGACTTAAAACAATTACACTTTGGATGGTGTAGCAATACACCCAGTCACTACAAAGATACAGCCGTCCTTCCTAACTCAGTTGCCAGAGAGGAAGGAAACTCAGGGATTACACAATGAGGCCAATGGTGACTTTAAAACAGTTACAGCGTTTAATGGCTGTGATAGGAGAAAACCGAGGATGGATCAACAACATTGTAGTTATTCCACAATACTAACCTAAATGGCGGAGTGAAAAGAAGGAAGCCTGTACAGAATAATATTCCAAACATGCATCCTGTTTGCAATTAGGCACTAACTTAAAACTACAAAAAATGTGGCAAAGAAATTCACTTTATGTCCTAAATACAAAGCTTTATGGCAAATCCAACACATAACTGAGTACCACTTCATATTTTCAAGCATGGTGGTGGCTGCATCATGTTATGTATATGCTTGTCATTGGCAAGGACTAGGGAGTTTTTTAGGGTAAAAAAAACCTGGAATTAAATGTTGTGTCTTTGGCTATGCCGGATTAAGTGATATGACATGCTATTCTATAAAATCCTTTCTCTGTAATTAATTTTACCTTATCTATTACTGGGGGACCAGTACAGAAAAAAAAGTGTGAAATGTATGCATTCACTACTGTAAGTCGCTCTGGATAAGAGCGTCTGCTAAATGACTAAAATGTTAATGTAAAATGTAATTAAGTAGAAAGTCGGGGCACCACGAAAGAATGTTTATAGAGCTGTTATCTTCCGAATAAACTCTTAAAGACCTAGTAATATTTTACATCAATAGCAGTCAATATTAATCGTCACCTTATTTCAGTCTCATCTGAAAGTTGTAAATTCTTGGTTATCTTCATGAACCCTGGCTAACAAGTTGAATCAGCAATACAAAATTGGGTTTAATTATTTATTTACTAAATACCTAACTAATCACACAGAATTACATATACACATAATGCAAATTATGTCATTCATAAAACTTCCCTGGGGGACGGAACTATATGACGGCTGGTTACACAAAGAGAGGGGGTTGGGCTTGAATGAAAGAGCGGGAAGACTGAGGAACAAAGGGAGAAGCTGTGCTATCGTAAATACAGTATCTTATGCATTCTAAATTACCGCCCATTTGGAAAAGGAAAATGCAATAAACATTTACTCTGAGCTGCGCTTCGGTAGGTTGGTCGTAGATGCTGGCCGTGTTGGCCAACAGAGATCTTCCCACCTCTCGGAAGAATGTCTCTGGTGGTAAATTGGATACGTTGTAGTATCTTTGTTGTTTGTTAGACTGGATACGTCGTCCGTCCTTTCCTAGCCCACGTTTACAGCTGCTGTTGCTAACTCAACAGCTAGGATGTCTCACTTCTTTAGTGAATAAGAGTTCAAAGTTCATACCATTCACAACTAAAGCTCACGCTGAGGTTGGCTTAGTTCTGTAGTTGACATGTTAGTCCTTTTTAACGTATGGACCGTCGTCCTATCGTCCTCGGAACAGAAGGTTACATTTTCGTCAAGGGCTTATATAGTGGAGGGAGAGAAGGGTGTGGTTCATAGTTTATAACCCATGTCTCTTCAGAGGGGCGGGCCACTGATTGAGCAGGGCTCTAACCTTATGAAAACCCAATTCTCTCATTTGGAAGCTAAAATTACATTTAATCTTTTCACAAATAGTTTCATTTAAATTGCACAACAATTCCATGTGAATCTGATAACTATAATGTGTAGACTTTCCCAGATACAGTTTATGTCGTCCTGTCATCAGTCATAATGTCTCAGATGACAACCGAACTGACATCCATATTCATTAAGTACCATCGCATATTTTCAACTGGTTCTATTACCGAAATATGGTTCCTTTCTCCCCACTTGTTTGATGTTCCCAGACTCTCTATGTTTAACAAAGGCTATTCAAGAGTCCTTCTGTAGAGTCAGAGAGAGAGAGGGAAGGGAGAAAGGTATTTATGGGGGGGTCATTAACCTTACCCACAGGCCAACTTCATGACATTATCTTAGCACAGGCAAAATCCTAGAGGTTAACCTGGTTCAGGCTGCTTTCCAACGGACACTTGGAGACAAATTCACCTTTTCACTTTTCAGAAGGACAGGTGTAATTGCTGCAAAAGGTGATTCATGTATTGAGTCAAGGGTGTGAAAACGTATGAAAATTAGATATTTATTTATTTATTTATTTTTATAAATGTGCAAACATTTCTAGTAAACGGGTATAAATACTTTTTAAACAACCTCGTAGGGATCCCTTAACGCTCAAATCCCGTTAACGGGATAGATTTGACAACATCCGGTGAAATTGCAGAGCGCCAAATTCAAACTACAGAAATATAAATATTTAACATTCATATAAATACAAGTGTAATACATCAAAATAAAGCTTCACTTCTTGTTAATCCAGCCGCGGTGTCAGATTTCAAAAAGGCTTTACGGCGAAAGCACACCATGCGATTATCTGAGGACAGCGCCCCGTATACAAAAACATGAAAACCATTTTTCAACCAGGCAGGTGCGACACAAAAGTCAGAAATAGCGATATAATAAATGCCTTACCTTTGAAGATCTTCATCTTTTTGCAATCCCAAATGTCTCAGTGACATAATGAATGGTCGTTTTGTTCGATAAGTTCCTTCTTTATATCCCCAAAATGTCAATTTATTTGGCATGTTTGATTCAGAAATACACAGGTTCCAACTCGCCCAACATGACTACAAAGTATCTAATAAGTTACCTGTAAACTTAGTTCAAACATTTCAAACAACGTTTCTAATCCAACTTCAGGTACCCTAAAATGTAAATAATCGATACAATTTAAGACGGAGTAAACTGTTTCCAATACCGAAGAAAAACAACGAGGAGCGTGCTCATGTTCACACGCACCAAAAGGCTTGAGTCCATCTGAGTGACACCTAGAAAGAATAGGACTACTTCTTCATTTCTCAAAAGAAAAACTTCGAACAATTTCTAAAGACTGTTGACATCTAGTGGAAGCCATAGGAACTGCAATCTGGGCCCTAATACATCAGGTTCCCATAGAAAAGCATTTGAAAACACAATGACCTCAAAAAGATTTTCCCCTGGATGGATTGTGCTCGGGGTTTCGCCTGCCAAATCAGTTCTGTTATACTCACATACATTATTTTAATAGTTTCAGAAAGGTTAGAGTGTTTGCTATCCAATACTACCATGCATACGCATATCCTAGCTTCTGGGCCTGAGAAACAGGGAGTTTACTTTGGGCACACTTTTCATCTGGACGTGAAAATACTGCCCCCTATCCCGAAGAAGCACTGTATATGATGTGAGGAAATTATTCTGTTTTGATTGGCAACACTTACTCAATTGATTTGTGGGTCTTATGTAGAGAGTTATGCTAACAAAAAGGTGCTTATCATTTGCAGTTTGTGTGAAAGCAATGTGAAAATGTTACTGTTGTGCTCATGTATGTTATTGCTCTGGGCATGTAAAACTTCAGTTTCGTACAAATGGTGTAAGACTGTAATAAAAAAGTCAAATTGAACAATCACATCTATGACCCCGTTAGACACTTTTTTTGTAGACCAACAGTGGACATTTTACAAAAGGTAATTTATTAGGCTTCCAAGGCTGGGGAAGTAGGCTGGAAAGCCTTTTGCTGTTGTTAAATTTTTTTTAAATCAGGTGGAATTACTATAATTCTAATATAAATGAATCTATGTTTAATATCATGAATCCTTAATATCATTAATATATCCTCAATATCATTAATCTATCTCTTACAGCCCCTTCTGGATAGGGGGCAGTATTGTCACTTTCGAAAAAAATACGTGCCCATATTAAACTGCCTCCTACTCAAACTCAGAAGCTAGGATATACATAGTCTTAGTATTAGTATATATTATTAGTAGATTTGGATAGAAAACACTCTGAAGTTTCTAAAACTGTTTGAATGATGTCTGTGAGTATAACAGAACTCATATGGCAGGCAAAAACCTGAGGAAAATCCTAGCAGGAAGTGGAAATCTGATGCGTGGCATCTTTTCTAAGCCTTTGCCTATGAAACACACAGTGACTAGTTACTCATTTAGCACTTCCTAAGGCTTCCACTAGATGTCAACAGTCTTTAGAAAGTTGTTTGAGGCTTTTCAGGTAAACACAGACCGAATGAGAAGGCTGGGAAGTTGGTGACACAGGGAAGGACATCACTTCATTGGCGCGCATTCACGCGAGAGGTTACTGTGTTCCAAAACATTTTTCAAGACAATGCAATCGTGCGGTTGGAATATTATTGAAGTTCTGATTGAAAAAGGCCCTAAAGATTTATGCTATACAACGTTTGACATGTTTGAACGAATGTAAATACAACTTTTTTTAAACTTTTCGTCGTGAAATTTTCCGCGCACCTCCTACATTTTGAGTAGCTGAACTGAACGTGCGAACAACAAGGAGCTATTTGGACATAAATTATGGAGTTTATCGAACAAAAGAACATTTGTTGTGGACCTGGGATTCCTGGAAGTGCCTTCTGATGAAGATCATCAAAGGTAAGGGAATATTTCTAATGCAATGTATGATTTTAGATGACTCCAAGATGGCGGCTATCTGTATAGCCTAGTGTATTTTTCTGAGCTCAGTACTCATATTATTGCTAAGAGTGCTTTCCTCCTGAAGCTTTTTTGAAATCTTTCATAGCGTTTGCATAAAGGAGATGTTCATCTATAATTATTTGAATGACAGTTTAATTTTGTATCAATGTTTATGACAAGTATTTTTGTAAATTGTGGCGCTGATTCACCGGCAGTATTTGAGGGAAAATATTTTCTGAACGTCATGCGCCGATGTAAAATGCTGTTTTTATATATAAATATGAACTTTATCGAACAAAAAATGCATGTATTGTGTAACATGATGTCCTAGGAGTGTCATCTGATGAAGATCGTCAAAGGTTAGTGCTGCATTTAGCTGTGTTTTGGGTATTTGTGATGCATGCTAGTTGCTTGGAAAATGGCTGTGTGGTTGTTTTTGTCGATGTACTCTCCTAACATAATCTAATGTTTTGCTTTCGCTGTAAAGCCTTTTTGAAATCGGACAACGTGGTTCGATTCAGGAGAAGTGTATCTATAAAATGGTGTAACATAGTCCTATGTTTGAGAAATAGAAATTATTAGATTTGGTTTTGAATATGGCGCTCTGATTTTTTTCACTGGCTGTTGATCCCGCTAACGGGATCGGAGCGGAAAGAGGGTTTACTGCATACTTTTAAACATGCACATTTAAAAAAAATAACTATTATAATAAAACATTCTTTAAAGTATACTTTTTAGAGAGAACTAATGTTACTGTCCCCACTACAACAAAGAAAGACTTCAATACATGTAATTTTGTCCGTGACATCCTATGGAGGACTGCTCTTTATGAGGAGAACCAATATGGCGGCTGCTGGCTTCAAAGCCAGAGGGAATTCCTTTGGTCTCTACTGAGTTAACTAAAAGCTGATTTAACTTTCTTGCACCTTATTTGTGGAACGATCTTCTAAATGTTCAGAAGGCTGATGGAGTATCTTATTACTGATGAATGTGTTTTATGACCATGGTTTTCTTTCTGCTTGCATTGTGTATTTTCTATAATTTATGTAATTCAGGGCTCATCTGTAAAAGAGATCCTGGTTTCAGTATGACTCACTGATAAAATAAAGGCAAAATAAATATAATTAATCTATCCTTTATCCAATTGTTGAAGTACAGGCAGGGAAAAGGCTAGTAATGTAGTCCGGGAGATCAGGCAAGAGGTTGATGACAGGGAATCCGATAGGCAAAAGTACAGGCAGGGAATAGGCAAAAAGGCATTGTTAGTGAGGATGGCCAAAACTATGATACACAGGAGGACTAACATGGGGAAAAACAGCGCTTCGAATAGAAAAGTGTATCAAAACAAACAATACCTCACAAAGATGGGGTGCAAAGAACTGAAGTAAATAGTGTGTGTAAATGACATACAGGTGTGTGAACAGGTGATTAGAATTCAGGTGATTGGGATCTGGAGAGTCAGCTGCGTTCAGGGGATCTATGTGTTTGAGAGTCTGATCTTAAAAGTGGGCTGGAAAGTGGGCTGCGTTCAGGGGGTCTATGTGTTTGAGAGCGTGAGTTGGAAGCAGACATTACAATATCCTTAATATCATTAATATATCCTTAATGTCATTAATCCTTAATGTCATAAATACTTAATATCACTAATATATCCTCAATATAATGAATCCTTAATATCATGAATGTATCCTCAATATAATGAATCCTTAATATCATTAATGTATCCTTAATATCATTAATCCTCAATATCCTTAACCTATCCTTAATATCATTATTATATCCTTAATATCATTAATCCTCAATATCATTCATCCTTAATATCATTACTCTATCCTCAATATCATGAATCTATCCTCAATATCATTAATCCTCAATATCATTCATCCTCAACATCATTACTCTATCCTCAATATCATTACTCTATCCTTAATATCATTAATCTATTCATAATTTCTTTAATCCTTAATATCTTTCCTAACTGTGTTTTTCTTTTCTCAGGAGAAAGCAGTTTTTGTGAATGTCACATAGCCACCATGAGGCCCACTGGACTTTCCATTTTCATTGTCGTCCTCTCAGCCTCTGTCCCGGGGTGCGGTTCCATGTGGCCTTACTCCACACCGGAGTGGCAACAGGTTAACAATAATCGGCCAAATGAAGCGGAAATGCACTTAGTGCTTGGGCCACCCGATGTCTTCACCACTGACCAAGCTTACATCGATTACGGAACTTCTTACTTCAAAGGGAAAGAAACTAAGGTGTTGGTTTTAAAATTAAACATGGACCAAAACGGTCAACCTACATTTCAAGAGCTTAGCAGGCCAAATTGGATGAGCGATGAACTTATTCAGAATGCTAATAGAGTCAAGATTACCTTGATTTCTCATGGTAACAGAAAACTTGTAGAGTCAACAAACGATGGACTGAAATATTATGGTGTGGACTACAACATCAACAACATGGATTACCAACAACTGGCTAATGCGGTGAAGTTATTGGTCAGCAATATGAGACAACCCCAAGTTGAAATGCGATTCATCGTGTGTAATGCTGGAACGGATGCCGCAGGGAATTACATGACTGGATTCATGAAGGAGGTCAATAATAATAATCTGGGGTTCCAGCTCCGTGAGATTGTGGCGTACGACACCTTCGTGTCAACAACCAACACACTTAATGTTTACCAACCCACATTTTCTAATTTTCCTGAACAACTATTCTTTCAAAATTATGAGAAATATGGTGTGACATCTTTTCCTGATCTCAACCAGGGGCGAATGAGGAATGAAATGACCATAAAAGATGAAAGAAGAGTTTTGTTCACTTATGAAAATGGAAATGTGCTTCGCAACCCCTTGCGAAAAATTACTAATATTAATAATAACCAAATGGACGTCGACATGGAAACAAACATAAATCGGTTTAATGACCAAAACAGCTTTGGGGAGCAGCTTGATAATAACTTACATGGTTGTTTCAAGAAGAGGCGACGACGCAGAAATGTGTGCAATTCAGAAGAGTATGTGGTGAAGGACAAGTCATTGCGCATTAAAGACGGTCAAGTGGAGGTGGAAGTGGCAAGCAGGAGGAACCCAGAGGACACCCACCTGGTCTCCTTCCCTCTAGATGAGTCCAAAACCTTCTACACCCGGCAGATCGAAGAGAATGCCATGCATCAGGGCAGTCGGGTGAAAGCGGCAGGCGGGGGTGCCCTGGACAAGATCAACAGAGGCATGGCGGTGTATGGCATTGTGGCTGGCTTCATTGGGGCGGGGAAGTTTTTTGCAGAGAATGATACAGCCAGAGGGGCCTTTACTCTCACCCAGTCTCTACACGGGCTCGGGGGGCTGACTGGCGTGAATCAACAGATCTCCAAAATGTCCCAGAACATATTAAAAAGCACCATCCGTAAAGGGGCAGAGAGATTGGGTCTGGAGAAGACATTGGAGAGAGTAAGCGGCTCACTGGAAAGAGTTCAGGAGAGTGCCGCTGGACAGTTTCTGAAGGACATTCCCTTCATTGGCTTGGGTTTCCAATTCTATTTCATAGCTGAAGATTCTGTAGCTATTCAGACAAGCAACAACTCTGACCCAGAACAGAAGAAATATTATGGCTTAAAAGTTTCAAACTTAGTCTTGGACGTGTCAACCACTGTGCTGTCCATTGCTGAAGTGGCCTTCCCTCCTGCCGCACTCATTCTGGAGCCCATAATCATTGGCCTGACCATAGTTAGGATGTCTATCAGTGATTTTTACTGCGATGTTGTGAGTGAGCTGGACCGACTGCCCAAGGGGGCTAATGACATACAGAAACTGACTGCTGTTTTAAAAGGGTTAAGGGAAGGTGCTTTGGATTTTGGGACTGGAGGGTTGCTGAGACAGATGAAAGAGGTGGATGAAGAATACAGGAAAAACCAAGAGCTTCTGCGAAATTTGTCTTCTGCCAGTGCCTATTACAGAATAGTGGCCAATGACGGAAACGTAAGCACCATCGACCTGACGGAAGGGGCGCTCTCACAGTATGGGGGTTTGATAACGGTCCGGCTGTCAAACCACGGCAATGTCACCATTCAGATTGGAGGCATTGATGACGGGCGAGGCGGGGTCAAAACCATTGTGAAAACATTCCACAACCCTGCCATTCAGAGCATCATTCTTGGGGTGGGGGAGTCTCGCCAGTTCCTGTACACCCAGAAGACTGCAAACCTGTGGTGGGTCATCCCAGTTCACTCCCAACAGGTCATCTGTGGAGAACTCCTGCTCCGCTCCTCCCTGTTTGGCACCTATTATGGGAATGACAAGGACAACTCATTCTTTGCCCTCCATCAACCCGCAGCAGAGCAGCCTCCACCAGCTCCCTCAGACCCCTGCGCTTATGGAGGCCTGGATTTGGACTACGTGATCCGGAACTACCGCTACACCATCCACGGTCATGGGGGGGATGACATTTTCTTTCTCGGGTCTCAGGCTTCGGTGCTCTCTGGTGGAGAAGGGAAGGACCTTTACGTCTTTCCCACAGACGGAAGCATTTCCGAGATTGACAATTTGTCCCACGATTTGTTTGAGGATCACCTGTTGATAAAAGCACCTTTCAGCCGCATTGATTGTATCCGGAATCAAAACGATCTTCTCCTCGTTTACGGACAACAGAAGAAGCACCAGATCACCATTCGGAACTGGTTTAGCCACAGCAACGTTAACTACTATCAGCACATGACATTTCAGTCTGCTGATGGCGTCATGTTTAAAATAGCAGACAGAGGACTTATGGGGCACAAGTTCCATACTAACTGTGTCCCGGAAACCCTGGACAACACCAAATCCCAAAGTCCGTTATCTCTCAGACTGGAGGGGGATTACCAAAGCGTAATCAGGGTTTTGGGCAGCAATTTTAGTGACAGCATTTTGGGCAACAAGAGAGACAACGTTCTCAATGGTGGTCCGGGAGCAGACGTACTTGAAGGAGGAGAGGGAGCCGACACCTATGAGATCTTCCCAGCAGAAGGCTGTGATATCGTAAACAACTACGCCACAGACCAGAAAATAGACTTGGTGGTGTTTCACGTGCCCTTCCAGAGGATTCGTGCAGAACTGCTGGATGATGGTGTTCGGGTGACAGACGAAAAAGAGCCGAAGTCAACGTGCTTCCATTTGCAAAAGTGGAACATTGACAGACAATATCAACACTTGGCATTTCTGTCTTCTGATCATGTGACTTTTTACATCTCAAAAAGTGAAGACAGTGGGCTGGTAAAGACGCCGCTGATTGTCGACCTCAGCACGGAGCAACACGGCAGCACCGTCAACCTCAACAAAACTGACCAACACTTCCACACTGTGGTGACTGTCTTCGACTCCCCCTATGATGACATCATTGTCGGGAATGTGCTGGGCAATTTCCTCAGCTGCAGCGGGGGCAGGGACCACCTGCAGGGAGGAGGTGGCAGTGATAAATACGTCATCAAGTCTGGCTGTGGAGGAGCTCATATCAACAATTTCGCAGAAGACAAAACTAGCGACGTTTTGTTTATCCAGTATGCCTGGGGGGAAATCAAAACAGAGCTTCGATTGCCACACCTTGTTTTGAAGGTGGCATTTGTTAACATTGAAGTCGCCCTGTGGAACTGGTTCCAGGGTGAGAACTTCCAACACCTGGTTGTGCAGACTTCTGACGGCATCATCGCCACCTTGCCGCTCAATGCGTCCGACCAGGACATCATGAGTCCCATGGAAATTAATCTCAGCAAGGAGGAGTGTATAGACCAGAAACAATTCTTTGACTTGAGCAAAGAGCCCTGGAGGAAAGTGGAAAGGTTCCAAGCCAAATCTAGCAAGTGTTCATACACTGTGATTGGAAACTCGTTGGACAACTTCATTGACCCTGGCATTGGAAACATTTACAAGTACCAGTACCTGCGGGGAGGCAATGGGTCAGACACCTATGTCATTGGCCATGCATACGGCTATGAGAACGAAATTGACAACGAGGCAGGAGACATGAAAATGGACAACCTCTTCCTCCAGGTCCTCTATGAAGACATCGAAGTTCTCCTGGAGGGACCCCACATTATCATGTTCTCCCGCTCTAGGAACGACTCGGTCCGTGTCCGCTTGCTGAAGTTCTTGAAGGGGCCGAAGTTTCAGCACCTCCTGGTTCGTTCCTTGGATGGATTTCTGTTCAAAATCAATGATGATTCTTACCCCTACAAGTCCGTCCTCAGCATTGACATGGCATCCTCCTCCAAGAGCTGCAACATCAGCTGTGCCTCATCAGGAAGTGAATTCAGCAATGTTTCTAGAATACGTGGCGCCACTGCCTTCAGTAACTACATCACAGGGAGCAATGGCAGTTTCCTTATTGCCGGGGGCAACATGAAGGACTATATCCATGGCAACCAGGGAAGTGATATGATCGAGGGCTTTGGAGGAAATGACATCATCATCGGAGATGGCGGGAATGACGTCCTGGAGGGGGGAGAAGGGGAGGATGAAATCCAGGGTGGCGAGGGAGACGACTTCATCTACGGGGGAGGTGGGGCCGACAGGATTGACGGGGGTCCTGGGATCGATACAGTGTTCTTCAGTGGAGACGTGCGGACAGGCAGCGGGGTCACGGTGGACCTACACTCAGGCAGGGGGTGGGGAGCAGATGCAGAGAATGACACCTTCACTGGTGTGGAGAGGGTGATTGGGACAGAGTTCAACGACCTGCTGATTGGCGACAACGAGGATAACCAGCTGATTGGGAAATTCGGAAATGACAGTCTGGTGCCGGAACACGGGTCAGACCTGCTGTGCGGGGGGCCAGGAAGAGACCTTTACATTCTGGACGACAGCAGCGGAGTGAAACACATTGACAACTTTGCCTCAGATGGGATCGAGGATAGCGTTCTATTTCGTAACTTCGCCCCCCAGGACGCCTGCTTCTTTACTTTAGAAGGAAACCTTGTTGTTTCTCTGCACTATCGAGACCCTCTTCTAAACCTGATTGGCAGAGACTCACTTACTGTTATATTTGACAACTGGAGCAGCAACCGCTCGCTTTACCAACACATCAGCTTTGCCTTTGCAAACAACACCCTGACTGACTCATCCTACTTCAGCTCAGCTGTTGAGATTAGCACCTCCCTCAAGGCTTTTAACTCATCCCTTCCACCCTTCAGCGTGACACGTGCTAATGAGACGGCCATTGTAGTCGAAGACATTGCTCTGGGGAGAGTAGGAAGTGTGGCAGAGTCAATGTTCCGCTATCATTTAAAAGTGTCAGATCAGCTTTTCCACAGCGACACTTTAACTTGGGGTAACATCCCCTCATTGGAAATCACTGGCCTCCTTTCTGGAGTCCTTTACACCTTTCAGCTTTACCTGACGAAATGTGAAGTTCCAGTGCTGGTTTTATGGGAGGCAGCACAGAGAACGAAACCTAATCCACCAGTGTCTCTGAAAGTGCTGCACGTCACCCACAGCAGCGTGATGATAAACTGGGCTGCACCCCCTATGGGATCCGACCCCGACAGCGAGAGGTACACTTACGTAGTGCTTGTGGAAGAAGACAGCGGTGATCTGGTGGCGCACTTCAACACCAGCGACATTATGGCGGAAATCCGCGACTTAAAACCGAAATCTGCATTCAGGGTCTTTGTGTCATCGGTAATAGAAGAGATGGAAAGTCAGAAGGCTGTCTTCCCAGCAATAGAAACTCTAAGCATATGCCTAGGCTTCATTGCCCCAAGTGGAAGCACTATCGTTGAGGAGAAAATGACAGCGGATGGACCGGTGGCGGTGATTGAGTGCCTGGAGGGCTACCAGCTGACCTCTAGCTCTGAAATTCAATGCACACCAACAGACCTATTACTACCCTTGGATAGGTCCTGTGTCCCCAGAGGCTGCATCCATTGGGGCGATCATGTTCCTCATGGCAGAACTATCTCTGTTATCTGTCTTGGCTTCCTCTTCGAAAGCACATGTCACTACGGTACTTTACAACCCACCCCTCCGTTGTGCTGCAGGACCCCACCGGAGATCAACAACGGGCATCACCAATCCTTGCGTCACTCAAACTCCATTACAATCGTCTACAGCTGTGACTCAGGGTACGATCTTTTTGGGGTGTCCAGCTTCACATGCCAGGTAGAATCAGGAGAGTGGTTTCCACCCACTAGAGGTGGAATACTACTCTGCAAACCAATCCCCTGCCTTGCCCCTCCCCAGGTTCCTCATGGTAAATTCTATTCACCTTCAGGTAGCATAGGGAATTTAGAAGAAGGCGACTCTCTGTACTTGAGATGTGATGATTACTACCACATTTCCTCTGAGGACCGCACCATAACCTGCCACGGTGGTGACTGGGGATTGATAACCTCATCCTGTGAGCCTAACTTCCAACTTGTCAACATTCAAGACGGCCTTTACGACTTAGTTTACAAAATCCAGACACAGATATTTTACCCTCAAAATATTGGTCCCTATGCCAGGTTATCCTGCGAAGACAGACAGTTGGAGTTTGTAACACTGATATCTCAGGAGGTGAAATGTAGAAAAGTAAAGCTGCAGACAAGTGGCTCGGATTATACAGGGATCGTTGAAGGGAACGTGGACGGGGCCGGTTGGAGCAAAATTTGTGTTGAAGACTCAACTGCAGCTAAAGCTGTCTGTGGATACCTGTTTCCTGGTCATGGTGAGTAAGCACTTATATACAGTTGGTGGTCCAAAATGATTGACACCCTTGATAAATATGACTGTATGAAAGTAATAATACCAATACCGAGCTTCAGTATAGTGTATGCTCCAATTATTTTTGAAATTATATAATTTTATGCTAATGCAGTTGTTCAGATAATTTTGCTTAACAAGTTTTGTTTAACTTTTTTTCTCTCAAAAAGATAAGGGTCAAAATTATTCAGACACCCTGACAAGCACACACACACAGACACACACACACACACACACACACAGACAGACAGACAGACAGACAGACAGACAGACAGACAGACAGACAGACAGACAGACAGACAGACAGACAGACACACAGACGTAGACACACACACACGCACACACACACGCACGCACACACACACACACACACACACACACACACACACACACACACACACACACACACACACACACACACACACATAGAAAGACACGCACACATAGGCAGACACACACACACACACACACACACACACACACTCACAGACACACACACACTCATATTGACACACAGTCATAGACCCCCCCACACACACACACACAGAAAGACACGCACACATAGGCAGACACACACTCAGACACACACACACACACATAGGCAGACACACACACACACACACACACACACACACACACACTCACTCACTCACTCACAGACACACACACACACACACACTCACTCACTCACTCACAGACACACACACACACACTCATATTGACACACAGACACACACACTCATAGAAAGACACACACACACACACACACACACACACACACACACACACACACACACACACACACACACACACACACACACACACACACACACACCCATATACAGTGCCTTCGGAAAGTATTCAGACCCCTTGACTTTTTCCACATTTTGTTGGGCCTTATTCTAAAATGTATTAAATACATTTTTTTCCTCATCAATCTACACACAAATCCCCCTTAATGACAAAGCAAAAACAGGATTTTAGAAATGTTTGCTAATTTATAAAAAAATGTAAAACTGAAATATTACATTTACATAAGTATTCAGACCCTTTACTCAGTACTTTGTTGACGAACGTTTGGCAGCGATTACAGCCTTGAGACTTCTTGGGTATGACACTACAAGCTTGGCCCACCTATATTTGGGGAGTTTCTCCCATTCTTCTCTGCTGATCCTCTCAAGCTCTGTCAGGTTGGATGGGTAGCGTTGCTGCACAGCTGTTTTAAGGTCTCTCCAGAGATGTTAGATTGGGTCAAGTCCGGGCTCTGGCTGGGCCACTCAGGGACATTCCGAGACTTGTCCCGAAGCCACTCCTGCGATGTCTTGGCTGTGTGTTTAGGGTCGCTGTCCTGTTGGAAGGTGAACCTTCGCCCCAGTCTGAGGTCCTGAGCGCTCTGGAGTAGGTTTTCATCAAGGATCTGTACTTTGCACCGTTCATCTTTCCCTCAATCCTGACTAGTCTCCCAGTCCCTGCCGCTGAAAAACCTCCCAACAGCATGATGCTGCCACCACCTTGCTTCACCGTAGGGATGGTGCCAGGTTTCCTCCAGAAGTGATGCTTGGCATTCAGGCCATAGACTTCAATCTTGGTTTCATCAGACCAGAGAGTCTTTAGGTGCCTTTTGGCAATCTCCAAGCGGGCTGTGATGTGCCTTTTACTGAGGAGTGGCTTCCATCTGGCCACTCTAACATAAAGGCCAAATAGGTGGAGTGCTGCAGAGATGGTTGTCCTTCTGGAAGGTTCTCCCATCTCCACAGAGGAAGTTTAGAGCTCTGTCAGACTGTCAGACTGGTCACCTCCTTGACCAAGGCCCTTCTCCCCCGATTACTCAGTTTGGACGGGTGGCCAGCTCTAGGAAGAGTCTTGGTGGTTCCAAACTTCTTCCATTTAAGAATGCTGCAGAAATGTTTTGGTAGCCTTCCCCAGCTCTACTGACAATTCTTTCGACCTCATGGCTTGGTTTTTGCTTTGACATGAACTGTCAACTGTGGGACCTTATATAGGCAGGTGTGCGCCTTTCCAAATCTTGTCCAATCAATTGAATTTACCACAGGTGGACTCCAATCAAGTTGTAGAAACACCTCAAGGATGATCAATGGAAACAGGATGTAATTGAGCAAAATTTCGCGTCTCATAGCAGGGTCTGAATACTTATGTAAATAAGGTATTTATTTTGAACTTTTAATACATTTGCAAAAGTTTCTAAAAACCTATTTTCACTTTGTCATTATGGGGTATTGTGTGTAGATTGCTGAGTATTATTTTACTTATTTAATCCATTTTAGAATCAGGCTGTAACGTAACAAAATGTGGAAAAAGTCAAGGGGTCTGAATACTGTACACACATATAGACACACTCACTAAACAAACACAGAGAGAGACACACACACACACAATATAAACTCACCAGACATACTAATAACATATTAATTTCCAAGTACTGTAATATAAATTCCTCTTATGTAATATTGAGTTATTGAGTATACTGTATGATGAGTCTGGTGAGTTTATTTTGTTTATATTTCTGTTTCCATGACAGATATTGTGTTTATATTTCTGTTTCCATGACAGATGTGTGTTATATTGCTGTTTTCATGTGCTCTTGTATTTTGTTGCTGTTGTGTATACAGAATGGACAGCATCAGTGATCGACAGTGGAGGGTTTATTTCTCAACAGACACACGTCTGTGATGTCATGGGATGTAGGTTCATGCCAGAAACATTGATCTGCAGCAAACAGATCCAATGCAGACACCGCTGTGATCCCTATGAAGTTCCCAATGGCCAAGCATTTTGTGCCTCCAATTTTGAAGGAGAAAAATGTGATATAATGTGTAACCGACTCTATAATCTCGAAGTCTCCTCCCAGATCCGGTGTACCAGTTCTGGATGGTCAAGCTTTCCCTACTGCATCGGTGAGTCAACACGGTTATAGCTATTTTTTCATTTGGCTACCTACAAAGGCTACAAAATACAATCCATTCCATACAAAGAACGGCAATTTTCTTACTTCCATTTTCTCCCCAATTTGGAATAGCCAGATATTGACATATTTATAAAAAAAAATTGAGAGCAGTAAATTAAGCGACCAGTACATGGGATGTCTAAGTGTAATAATCACAACAATAACAACACCAATAAGAGATTTCATAGTAAAAACACAGGTCAGCATAAGACAAGGGTAGCCTACACTATATTTATAAAAATCTTCCCACATTTTCATTCTGATTTTCAGAAGGGGCACGGTGAAAAACAGGTTGCAGAACACCTTTGATTCACCAGAAAGTTTTTAAAATGTATTTTTCCGAAGTCGTACGCAATGACCATACAATGCAATCTGAAAATACAGCCGCATTACAGCTTGTTAAATAATTTAATGTAAATATAAATGTGCTCCAAAATATACTCGCTGAATTATTTTACTAAATAAGACATGACCCCTCTCGAGTCGTAAACTTTCTGTAACTAAAAAGGGTTGAATAGAACGTACTCCAGTAAAATACTTAACTGAGGGCAACGCAATGTTTTGAACGATCCTTTAAAAAAAACAGAAGCATAACGCCCTGTTTCCCACTGCTGGCTTGCGTCTAAAACTAGGCAGGGTTGGTCCTGGTCGGTCCCTGAATGGGAGACCAGATAGTGTTGGAGGGCCAGTAGGAGTCACTCTTTCCTCTGGTCTAAAAAGTATTCCAATACCCCAGGGCAGTGATTGGGGACATTGCCCTGTTTAGGGTGCTGTCTTTTGGATGGGATGTTAAATGGGTGTCCTGACTCTCTGTGGTCACTAAAGATCCCATAGCACTTATTGTAATAGTAGTGGTGTTAACCCTGGTGTCCTGGTTAAATTCCCAATCTAATCATCATGGCCACCTAATCATCCCCTGCTCCCAATTGGCTCATTCATCCCTCTTCCCTGTAACTATTCCCCAGGTTGTTGCGAAAATAAGAATGTGTTCTCAGTCAACTTACTTGGTAAAAAAATATTATAAAAAACTAAACAGCCTTACTGTAATAACTGTATTATTCGAAAGAAATGTACATTTTAAAGGTCCAATCAACTTGTTTTAAAAGATAAATCTAAATTTAAAAAATGTATGGGTAACAATGAAGTACCTTACTGTGATTGCTGTGATTGCACAGCCAGAAGAGGACTGGCCACCCCTCATAGCCTGGTTCCTCTCTAGGTTTCTTCCTAGGTTTTGGCCTTTCTAGGGAGTTTTTCCTAGCCACCGTGCTTATACACCTGCATTGCTTGCTGTTTGGTGTTTTAGGCTGGGTTTCTGTACAGCACTTTGAGATATCAGCTGATGTCAGAAGGGCTATATAAATGCATTTGATTTGATTGTTTCAATTAAAATGTTTAAAAATTAAGCCCTTCGTACATCAGCTGATATCTCAAAGTGCTGTACAGAAACCCAGCCTAAAACCCCAAACAGCAAGCAATGCATGTGAAAGAAGCATGGTGGCTAGGAAAAACTCCCTAGGAAAAACTCCCTAGAAAGGCAAAAACCTAGGAAGAAACCTAGAGAGGAACCAGACTATGAGGGGTGGCCAGTCCTCTTCTGGCTGTGCCGGGTGGATATTATAACAGAACATGGTCAAGATGTTAAAATGTTCATAAATGACCAGCATGGTCAAATAATAATAATCATAGTAGTTCTCGAGGGTGCAACAAGCACGTCCGGTGAACAGGTCAGGGTTCCATAGCCGAGGGCAGAACAGTTGAAACTGGAGCAGCAGCACGGCCAGGTGGACTGGGGACAGCAAGGAGTCATCATGCCAGGTAGTCCTGAGGCATGGTCCTATGGCTCAGGTCCTCGGAGAGAAAGACAGAAAGAGAGAAAGAGAGAATCAGAGAGAGCATATTTAAATTCACACAGGACACCGGATAAGACAGGAGAAATACTCCAGATGTAACAGACTGACCCTAGCCCCCCGACACATAAACTACTGCAGCATAAATACTGGAGGCTGAGACAGGAGAGATCAGAAGACACTGTGGCCCCATCTGATGATACCCCTGGACAGGGCCAAACAGGCAGGATATAACCCCACCCACTTTGCCAAAGCACAGCCCCCACACCACTAGAGGGATGTCTACAACCACCAACTTACTGTCCTAGGACAAGGCCGAGTATAGCCCACAAAGATCTCCGCCATGGCACAACCCAAGGAGGGGGGGTGCCAACCCAGACAGGAAGACCACGTCAGTGACTCAACCCACTCAAGTGATGCACCCCTCCCATGGACGGCATGGAAGAACACCAGTAAGCCAGTGACTCAGCCCCTGTAATAGGGTTAGAGGCAGAGAATCCCAGTGGAGAGAGGGGAACCGGCAAGGCAGAGACAGCAAGGGTGGTTCGTTGCTCTAGCCTTTCCGTTGACCTTCACACTCCTGGGCCAGACTATACTTAATCATTGGACCTACTAAAGAGATAAGTCTTCAGTAAAGACTTAAAGGTTGAACAATTTCTCAAACAAGAATTTTGCTAGGACTGTCTGGGAGGGATCTGAGTTGGGAGGGGAAAAATGAAAACTAGCTGTTATTTGCAGAAAGTTTTGGAACTATCTTTCTTATTGGTCTTTTAACTAATCCACTGGCCAAAACTCTATGCACCAAAACAAGCTGAAATGTCAGGCGGTCTTTTCAAATAGCTATTACACTATAGTAGTGAAAATGCACTGCAACCTCAATTTGTGCTCTAAATATGCCCCTTCTGAAAACCAGGCTGTTTTTTGCAAACGTGCGATTTCCACTTCCAGGTCACATGAGACTCCTCTTGTATCTAGTTGGCTGTGCAGAAGTATCATTTGACTATGTTGATAATGATTATCACAGTGCTTGAAAAAATACACGGGACAATGGCTTATGGGGGAACTCGAATTGTTTTGTGTTTTGTGTTTTACATGTTCTCATATGTTGCTGCAACTGTTATTAAGTAAGGTGTGTACATCCTGAAAATGTGTTTTACGCTATTACATTTCAGTGTACACAATGTCCAAGATGACTTCACATATACCCTTATTAAGAAGAACCTGAGAACTTTTCCCATCATATTGTTTGCTCATGTGTCTATGATGGAGGGGTTGATGGGAAGTGTCCTTCTAAAGTTCTTTATCTGAAAGAGTACATTAGGAAAGCCATCTTGGAAACTGAGCACTGTGTAGAGACTGCAATTTAATACCGTGGACAGGATGTCAAAACATTTCAAGAATAAATACAATACACACACCTTATTTAAACAGTTGTGGCAACACATATAAACATGTAGCACACACAAAAGAAAAACCACTTGAGATGGTTAAATAAAGTTGCATTAGTGACTAACTCTTGCCTAAAGTACAAATATCGTTTCAACAGTGTTGCTCCCAGAATATTGCACTGAGCCACTCCGGGAAATCCATTTCTATTAATCTATTTGAAAGGTAAATACTTATTTGACTAACCTGCATTCTTTCTCTCTTCTACCTTCTTTCTTTCTGTTACCCGCCCCCAGAGAGTGGGGACTGTGGCCATGACAACGAGAGGGGACCCCATTTCATGAAGTGCTTGAGCAAGCTTTGGGTCGAGGCAGGTTGTAGCCTCCAGACCGACGGTTCTCCTACAAGGAACCCGAAATTTGTAAGATACTGGAACACAATGACTGTGAGTGAGGTGAGGAGAGACATGGCCGAATTCCCCAGAAAAGATACATTCACATTCAACCCCTCGTGCGAGGAAGATGAGGAGTGCTTCCCCGCCCATGCCACGGTGCTCACCAGTGACGGCTCCAGGAGAACCATGGCAGAGCTGCGCTTGGGGGACAGGGTGCTGGCTGTCGACGCTGCTGGCCGGCCCACCTTCAGCGAGGTCCTCCTGTGGCTTGACCGGCGGAGCGGCTCAAGGGAGCGCTACCTCCTGCTGGAGACGGAGGGGTCCGAGGAGCCCCTGTACATCACGCCTGACCATGTTCTCTTCATCGCCCCCGACAACGCAACAACCATTGACTTGGCCAGCGACGCACGCAGGGTCCCGGTGTTCGCCAAGGATGTCCTGCCGGGCCACCTAATCTACCTCCATGACTCCAGCACCGGATCACTGGAGGCCAAACGCGTGACTGAAGTGAGCGAGGCAGAGAGCCTAGGGGCCTACGCTCCCCTGACTGTGGAGGGGAACTTGGTGGTGGACGGACGTCTAGTTTCCTGCTACACTCTGCAGTGCCGGCAGCATCTTGCTCACCTCACCTTCGTCCCCTACAGGCTCCTCCACATCCTGCGCTCCTCACTCCCTCTCCTTGGGGACTGGCTTCTGGCTCCCCCACGGCAGGGGCAGGAAGACCAGGAAGGCATGCACTGGTACGCCAGCGCCTGGTACCAGCTGGGCCTGTGGATGGGGTATCCGTTCGGTGAGACATGCTATCCCACCGAGCTGCTGAGGTACCACTACCCAAGACCTGCCACTGGTCCGCTGTGAAGGCCGCCCACCTAAACTCCTCCACAGTCAGATATCAAGATATATAGAATGATAGACTGATTATTATTATTATTAATTTCTTAACAGATGCGCCACTTATTTGTCTTTCTATAAACTAGGGTACCAGTGACGATTTCCTACACTCAACAACTTGTCATTGAGTCATTGATAATGATCTGCCCATTTTTTTCATGTCCATACATGTCATTACATTACATAAGATATAACGGGGGATCATAGTTATATTCAATAAAATTGACGTGTTGATTGAAGTGTTTAACCCTTTATCATGGTTGGTGTCTTGACGGAATTTGTCCAAAATCGTGTGACATAAAACATTATTTTTTTTCTCCTTGCATTTATGGCAGTGTATATTGTCGTTATATCATATATTACGAATGAATCAGTTAAATTAGACATTGAACTGAAACGCTGTAAGAATCCTGGATCTAGCTGTCTGACTGTTTTCTGTATAGAGATCTCAGAAATGCAGCGTAACTACAAAACATTTCATTTTGTGTCTCCTTATGTTGGGGGGTGAAAATAGTTTTCATGGCCACACAAATACCACATTATGTGTGCGATTGCAAAATCAAATGCTTTTAACTGAAAGAGTCACCATACCTTCATAATGCTTTAATAAATCTTTAATTTGACACATTTAGCACGTTTACTGTGCATTTCTCGTTAAGTTGTATCTCAATTAAAACCCCTTATGAACTGTAAAGAACCAACATGCAGTATTGTGTACAAAACAAGTACAATATATTACTTGCAGTGTGTACTTGTCTTGGACAGTACACTATATTCTCTGTCATATTTATTTTAATATAGACACAGGTAACTTCCAAGATAATGGAAACATTTGAGTAAATGGGGATAGTACTAGTAGGTTTAATTGGTTTCTCACAGTCATAGACTGAAATTCACACCAATTTACAGTCATAACATCAATCATATATAAGTATCAGATCCTAAACTAGCAAAACACTTAATATAACACAATGTTAAAATATGCAATATATGTAAACAAAACAACAACAACAAGTTTAAGGGTGGCAGCTTTAGAAAGCACATCTTTTCTTAGGAAGACATTTACACTGGGCTATATGGTGTATGTATGATCAGTGTAGTGAAATATGGGATGGTAGAGTTCTGACAGCAGCCTGTACGTGTCATGGGAGTGTTCAGTTTGTGGCTGTTGCGGGTTGCCTGTCCAGTAATCTGCTGTCTGCTTGGATGGAGCCAGTCTGCAAACTGGGAGTTCTGCAGGGATTTAGCAAATGTCAGTCAGATCTGATCCCATCTGCTCTCCAAAGACATGATTCTGAGGGTTTACACGAGTGTGGAGCAATTAACATCCTATCATGCTTAGGGCCATGCATAAAAATGCTGGGCAGGCCTTTATTGTGGCTACAATGGCTAGGGTGACAATGCCCTCATCCACAGCGCACAAGCGGTCACTGAATGGTTTGCTGAGCATGAAAATGATGTAAACCATATGCCATGGCCGTCCCAGTCAAGCTGACGGGACCCCCTAATGGGGTCTGGGTGTGTCTGTGTGTACCATTGTTGGACTTGCGGGTTAGTTGCAGACTGGCAGTAGATACCCATCTACGGTGCAAGCTACAATAAGCTGGCAAGGGGCAACAGCTAGGCTGTACACTCGGTTTCAGGTTAATCACTGTGAATCCAGGAAACCCCGATAGGGAAGACAAATGCCACAACCTATGATCGCGTTTAGCCTGATTAATCATGTCAAATACAGTCACACACTACAAAAACTGATATAGTGTCAAGCTAATTAATTTGCATGTCAAAGAACAAATGTAACGCACAGCGTACTCTGTTTATGCAATCAGGAGAGAGGAGAGAGGGGTAGCACTCCTAGAAAACCCACTATCTTATCTGGTGTACCAAATTCCCTCTCACTACCTGTCTTTGTTGCAAACTGCAGTACCCAGAAGCAACCGACAACCTCCCCCGTTAAGGTAAGTGAGTGCACGGCTGATACTTGCAAGGGCTACGGAGCAGGGCGTCCTGTTCCTGCTCCCCGCACAAGCCCTGGGTTTTTGGCATGAAGTAAACACGTGTGCACAGCATTTGAGAGAAATACGCTTTTTGTGCGGATATAACATTTCTGGGATCTTTTAATTTAGCTCATGAAACATGGGAACAGCACTTTACATGTTGCATTGTATTTTTCAACCTGTACAGCGCATCTGTCAATTTTTTGTCCATTAATTGAAACTGGAAAAAATATATATTTTCACAATTTTATTTAGCCAATTTTAGTCTTTTAGTCCTATTAATGATATAATTTACAAAGATTTGACTGTTTTTAAACATTCCCAAAACAATGTTTTTTCACCAGTTGTTGTAACGGCTGTCTTCAGAGAGAGAAGACCAAGGCGCAGCAGGTATGTGAATACTCATATTTAATTACAAAATAAGCATCCACTTAACAACACAATAAAGGTGTCAACGGCTGCATGCTATAAACGCAGTGCAAAAACAACCACCCACAACCCCAAAGAAAAACACACAGACCTATATAGGACTTCCAATCAAAGGCAACTCAACACACCTGCCTTCAATTGGAAGTCCCAATCAACAACACAAACATTCCCATAAACAAAACTGTCACGTCCTGACCCCAAAACTAAAACAATAGCTCCATCTGCTGGTCAGGACGTGACAGTTGTATATTTGAGTTTAACCATAATATTTGTCTTGTCTTTTCTGGTGGGTTAATCTGAAATTGCAACCAGGGGCCTGTTGCACAAAAGTAGAATTAAGACATCCGGGATAAATGACTCAGCTGAGCTCAATGAAGCCAAAACATGTGCGTCCAGGCTTAATTGGTTGCACAAAGACCAAGCCAGGATGAGCAGACACGGATTCATTAAGCCAGGTGAAACCAATCCTGGATAGGTGCGCGCTCACGGCTCACTCAAATAGACCCCGCCACAGATCACAGATTAACTGATTTACTATGGCAACTAGAGCCGCGTACTTTTCCCCGTCGGAAGCACAAATCCTCATGGAGGCATACGAGGAGGTAAAAGATATAATTAAGAAGAAAGGCAACACCGCCACAGTGATAAAGCAAAGAGAAAAAGCGTGGCAAAGTATTGCAGACCGCCTGAATGCGTAAGTAGTGCACAATTACACAGTCACCGCTCTCCTGAAACATCACAATTACAATTCAAATATTTAATTCACATCTCCAAAAATGCAGTTGTACTGTAATTATGAAACGGTTAAATTTTTAATTGAAATGCACTGCAGATATGAGTGAAATTGTGTAAAGTAACTCCATCACACTGTATAAAGCTATGATAGATTTTTAGATATTTTTACTGAAAACAAGACAAAAATACCAAGTAATTTTTTGCAGTGTGACTCCATTAAATGTGTGTGTGTGTGTGTGTGTGTGTGTGTAGATTAAACATGAACGGGCCAAAACGGACATGGCAGCAGGTCAAAATCAAATACAAGAACATTCTGCAGAATGGTATGGTCCCTGACTAATATTTAACAAAGCACAAGCATATATTGTACCCAGAAGGTGCCTGCTCACACATTGTCTGTACTGTTTTAGCAGTGAAAAAGAATACCCACAGACAAGGCACGGGTGGTGGGTCACCAAAGGCTGACCTTACCCCAGCAGAGGACATGGCCTTGGAGCTAAATAAAGGCAGGCCCGTCTTAGAGGGGATCCCTGGGGGGAAAGAGACGAGCATAGGTTCCTCCCAAGATGCCACCCGCTTCATTCAAGGTATGTCCTTCCATCTCTACATGGGATACAACCACATTCATATTGAATCAATTTGGACTGTCTGACTTTGGTTTACCTATTGCCTTGCAGTGTCTGGCAGCACTGTGTTCCTGTTAGAGCCACCAGCACAAGCACCAGACGATGCTGATCCAGTGAGTACTCCATCAAAGGCATACTGTAGGCCTGGCATGTCTTGTCTACTAGCTTCAATATGAATCCGATTAAATGTGATAGGGTGAAGGCCCCAGTGCAGCAGCAACAGCACATGATGGAGACGATGATGAGGAGGAGACCATCTCTCTGGATTCCAGAAGGCATGAGGTATCATGTTAAGACTGTGAAAGTACTATTTACTCTACAATGGTGAGGAGTCCTCATCAAAATCAAAAAATCTAATTTCTTTTACAGGACCCAGATGCTATACAGTGGGAAAACCAGCCTGGCAACATAGTGCGTATTAATAAAAGGACACCACATCCTGCCAAATTCCAGCTGCGCTAATTGTATTGTGTTCACAGAGCTCACAAGCTATCAGAAAGTTGTATGGCAACCACCTCCGGCGCCAAATAGAACTGGCAGACATAGACATTCAGTACAAGAAGAAAAAGATGGAAAATCTTGCACTGGAGTCCGAAATAAAAAAGAGGACAATTAGGAAACTGGACCTTGAAATAAAAAAACTTGAGAGGGAGGTGAGATATGCCTTCAATGTACACTGTATGCTAACTGTAACACAAATGTATTAATCATTATTTTTCTTTCCTCCCCCAGCTCCAAGAAGATGACACAGCTCAAAATAAAAATTAGGTATATTCTCGTAAAGTCAAGTGAGCCATGACATATGAGCTCTTATTGTGAGCACACAGGACGGTGGCATCTTTCTAAGGTTTTTTTTATTTTCCCAGGAATCAGTACAACCAAGTCATCGTTATAAGGCATCGCCCTCTTTTGCCCACCCCCCCAGCACCAGGTGTGGCCACTAGCCTATATGAAGGCCCAAAATTGTGTGTTCCTTTCTGCTCTGACAATGGCATGCCCATTCGTGCGAGATGTGGTGGATGAAGAAGCACTTGTGCTGAGGAGAGCCTTCAGGCGAGAAAGGGTCTTCAGGGACCGGTTGGACCCACTGGCCTTCCCTGATGACCATCTATATGAAAGATACAGGTTTTCTGCAGATGGCATCAGGTATCTATGCAGACTACTGGGTCCCAGGATTAAGCACCGCACTGCACGGAGCCATGCACTGAGTGTGGAGCAAATGGTTTGTGTGGCCTTGCGCTTTTTTTCTAGTGGAGCCTTCCTGTACTCAGTGGGGGATGCAGAACAGCTGAACAAGGCCACAATTTGCCGCACAATAAGGAGTGTGTGTCTGGCTATCAAAGCATTAGCAGATGTCTTCATCTCCTTCCCTGGCCACAGAAGACTCTGTGACATCAAAGAGGAGTTCTATAGGATTGCAGGTAAGAGGATCTACAAATTACAGGACAACTGTTAACACATAGTAGGATACTCATTACTTTGTGTGACAGGTTTCCCCAATGTCATTGGTGCAGTGGACTGCACACACATAAGGATAAAAGCCCCCTCAGGTGCCCATGAGGCCGATTTTGTGAATAGGAAATCCTTTCACAGCATTAATGTTCAGGTGAACATAACTTTTTGATATTGTCCATTGACGAACACTCTGCATTGCCAGTGATGTGCATTGATTGGTGTAATATTCCTCATCTTATGATTTCAGATGGTCTGCAATGCTGACTGTGTGATCAGCAATGTTGTGGCAAAATGGCCTGGCTCAGTCCATGACTCCAGAATCTTTCGGGCCTCTGAAATCTATCAGTGCCTATCACAAGGTAAGCCACACAACCCCTATTTATAACCATCATGGCTGTGTCAAGAATATCACTGTGTTTATGAGGTAGTAATGATGAGATTTTGTGTTGACAGGTGAATTCTCTGGTGTGTTGCTGGGAGACAGGGGGTATGGCTGCCAGCCTTTTCTCCTGACACCTTTCACAGACCCCCAGGAAGCACAGCAGGCCTACAACCATGCCCATGCCAGGACCAGGGCCAGAGTTGAAATGACCTTTGGCCTCCTGAAGGCACGCTTTCACTGCCTTCACAAATTAAGGGTCAGCCCTGTTAGGGCATGTGATATTACTGTGGCTTGTGCTGTCCTCCACAATGTGGCCTGCCTGAGGAAGGAGAGGGCCCCCAGAGTGCCACCAGCCATGGACTGGGACAATCCGGCAATCTTCCCTGATGACGACAGTGGTCGGCTGCTGAGGGACCAATATGTGTTGAATTATTTTAGTTAGTATGTGTGCTTTCAATTTTGGTTAAATATGTCCTGCGGTGGCAGAGGAATTGGGTTTTTTTGGGGTTCGTTTTTTTACGAATTTGGCCTCTTATGATGTTTGTGCGGTATACTGTGTGTAATACAAGGCTGCAGGGAGGCTACTGCATCCATTCATTTGTCTGTTCAGTTGATGTGTATGGATTTGTCCTGCATTTATTTTAGTGTGCAGACATGCAGGGTGTGTTATATACAGACCTTTGAATGTGTATGTATCATTTTGTATAATATGCTTGGATTCTGTGCTTTCCATCTTGTAGTCACTGTGACTTCAGTTTCGAAAGGAGCTGATGTTTTACCTGCTTTGTTTTGTCCTTATTCAATAAAGGAACATAATGTTACACATTGTGTTTTTATATTCATATGGAATGTGTATTTGTTTATATGACAGAGTACTAGGGCCACACTGAAGAAAAAGGATAAAGTCATAAATTTATGAGGCTGGTTCTTTCTGCAGAAAAGCTACATATTGTTTTTACAGTTTTGATACTTATGACAATGTGATACTTAATATTCTGGCACATCAGCATGTCTTTGTTTATGAAACCATACTGAAGTACAATTTCACGAAATGCCCCACATCTGTCATTTTAACAACTGTCCTCCTTTAAAACAACCGGTTACAATATTATTACTTGTGTTTTTTTCCCCTCTGTGGCCCTAATATTCTATCATTTTATATATAGCCTTATAGTCTATGGGAAACTGTAAATTATCTAATGATAGCAACATAATCTAAAAATTATTTTTTATCCAAAATCATTGAAATTAATGATCACAAACGTTTAAATAATGACAGTGGGTCTAGTTATATGTGATAACAATGTATAGTGAGCAGTGAAATAACTATTGGTTTCCATTTGTGGTGACTGCTGACTGACATTAGGGATGAGATTAAATAGATCCTGGAATTTAGCCTGGTCTGGAGCAGGCTAGCTCCACAGAATACATCTCCATGATAATTTATACCATAACATATCCTCCTGCCCCCTATCCATCTTTAGTGCAACCGGATTACGGATCAATTGAGCCAGGATCACCAAGATATCCTGGCTTAATCCCTTATCCTAGTTTTGTGCAACAGGCCCCAGGTTTCTATTGCTTGTTTAAAAATAGCAATATTTTGGAGATGATTTCATTTTCATATAACCGAAAGTGAAAGGTTGAAATCTGAATGAAGGGAAAAGGGCCATTGTTGAACACGGGGTGAGCCATTCTTACTAATCTGCTAGATAACCAGTTTGGATTTAAGTATAACTTTTGTCTGACTGAAGCCTTTAGTGAGAGGTCCAATGCTTTAATATTTAATAATTTCTGCCTTCCAAGTTCATATTCATTATATAAATAAACCCGTTTAATTTCGTCTGGCTTGCTGTTTCAAATAAAGTGGAATATTTTTTGCTAACATAATTTAAAAACAAGTCGTTAGGTGTAGCAGGGCCATAAGTAAATAGGTAAACTGGGATTTGACTAAATAATAATCAGGGTCATTTCCCCACAAACAGACAGGTGTTGTTCTTTCCATGGTAGCAAAATCTTATCTAATTCGGCAAACTTTTAGTGATGGAAAAAGTACCCAATTTCAATACTTGAGTAAAAGTAAAGATACCTTAGTAAAAAATGACTCAAGTGAAGTTCCTAATAAAATACTACTTGAGTAAAAGTATAAAAGTATTTGGTCTTCAATATACTTGTCACGTCCTGGCCAGTATAAGGGTTAATTGTTATTGTAGTTTGGTCAGGACGTGGCAGAGGGTATTTGTTTTATGTGGTTCGGGGTGGTGTGTTTGTTGTAGGGGCATTTGATTTATGTATTCCGGGGTTTTTTGGGCACTGTCACAAGCATGTATTTCTATGTTTTGTCTAGTGTATCTGTTTCTATGTTAGTTAATTGGGGTTGGGACTCTCAATTGAAGGCAGGTGTTGTCTCTTTGCCTTTGATTGAGAGTCCTATATATGAGGGTGTGTTTGAGTTTGTATTTTGTGGGAGATTGTTTCTTGTTTTGCCTGTTCCATGTCTATGTGAGTAAGCCTTTCAAGACTGTCGTGTTCGTGAGTTCTTCGTATTTTGGTGTTCGTCTTTTTTTTTAGTTTTAATAAACGTCAAGATGAGCATCCACATTCCCGCTGCATTTTGGTCATCATTTCCCAGCAACAACCGTGACAATACTTAAGTATTAAAAGTAAGTATATTTTTGCAATGACATTTAAGTATCAAAAGTAAAGGTATAAATAATTTCAAATTGCTTATTTATTTGAATTTTTTATTTAACCAGGTAAGCTAATTGAGAACAAGTTCTCATTTACAACTGCGACCTAGCCAAGATAAAGCAAAGCAGTGCGACACAAACAACAACAGAGTTAAACATGGAATAAACAAGCGTACAGTCAATAACACAATAGAAAAAAAATAAAGTCTATATACAGTGTGTGCAAATGGCGTGAGGAGGTAAGGCAATAAATAGGCCATAGTAGTGAAATATTAAGCAAACCAGACAGTAAAATGTTCTTGTTTTGTAAATTTACGCATAGCCAGGGGCACACTACAACATGCAGACACAATTTACAAACAAAGCACTTGTGTTTAGTAAGTCCGCCAGATCAGAGGCAGTAGTATTTTGATAAGTGCGTGAATTTGGCCATTTTCCTGTCCTGCTAAGCATTCAAAACGTAATGAGTGTCAGGGAAAATGTATGGAGTAAAAAGTACATTATTTTCTTAAGGAATGTCATAAAGTAAAAGTTGTCAAAAATATAAATACCCCAAAAAATGACTTAATTAATACTTTAAAGTATTTTTACTTAAGTACTTTACACCACTGCTAACTTTATACAACAAAAACCAAGTATGTTCACTTCCCCCGTCGTACATAATAATGTAAAAGTTGTATTTTTGAGAGATCCAGTTTGTAAAATGGTGCACTTATCATAAATTGGTTTTAATCCAGAGAGGTTAGAACAATTACATAGAGCTTCTATGAGGCTGTGCAGGGATCCAAATGGCTGATTTAAAAGAAAACATGAATCGTCAGCGTACAATGACACCTTTGTTTTTAAACCCTTGAATTCTATCCCCTTGATATTTTGGGGGGAATCAGATTTTAATAGCTAATATTTCGATGGCCATAATAAATAGATATGCCGATAGTAGACAACTTAGTTTTACTCCTCTTGACAATTTAATACTTTCTGAGAAGTAGCCAGTACTATTTTACAACTGGGATGACTTTATGTAACATTAACCGTAGATGTATAAGAGATTCTCCGAAATTAAAGTAGTTCAGTCCATATGTTAATTCCTAATTGTACTTTATTAAGGACCTTTTCAAAGTTAGCTATGCCTGGTTTCCCAGATTTTTCATTGTGTTCTATTGTTTCCAGTACTTGTCTTATATTATGTCCAATGTATCGTCCATGTAAAAAACCTGTCTGATTAGGATGAATAATATCCAACACCTTTTTAATTCTATGCGCTATGCATTTTGCTAGGATTTTGGCATCACAACACTGAAGTTTAAGGGGTCTCCAGTTTTTTAGGTGGACTGGATCTTTATATTGGCCACCTTGGTCCTGTTTCAGTAATAGTGAAATCAGACTTTCTTGCCGAGTGTCAAATAGTCTATCATTTTTATAGGAGTGGTTAAAACATGTTAAACTGACCTTTGAGTACATAAAAAAAATATTTGATATTCCTCAACTGGTATGCCATCCAGCCCTGGAGTTTTCCCGGACTTGAAAGCTTTATTTAAATCTACAGTAGAAGTTCATCCTCTGTAATTAGGCCTTCACATACGTCTTTCTGTATAACTGTTAATTTGACACTATTAAAAGAAAATAAATCCTTACAATTAACTTTGATTAGTGGAGATGGAGGAGACTGAAAAAAATATTTTCTTATAGTACTTTGCTTACTCTTTCAGAGTACAGTTTGTTGAATCATGGATGACTCCATCATTTGTACATTTCTGTAAATTATTTTTGGTAGCATTTCTGTGTTGGAAAAAAAAAATAGTCTTTTGCTTCTTTCCCCATATTCCATCCAGTTCATTTTATTTTTTATAATATATTACACTTCATCTTTCTTGAATGTTTCTCTAGTTCTTTTTGTTTTTCCTCTAACTTATTCTGTCCCTCTGTTACAGTTTTTATTGCTATCTGTACTGTTAGTTCCACTATGTTACAGTTTTTATTGCTATCTATCTAGTCGCAAAAACCATCAAACGCTATGATGAAACTGGATCTCATGAGGACCGCCACAGGAAAGGAAGACCCAGAGTTACCTCTGCAGCAGACGTTAAGTTCATTAGAGTTACCACTCTCAGAAATTGCAGACCAAATAAATGCATCACAGAGTTCAAGTAACAGACACATCTCAACATCAACTGTTCAACGGAGACTGCGTGAATCAGACACACTGACTGACCTTAATGTCTTAAAGTAATGATGGACTGTTATTTCTCTGCTCATTTGAGCTGTTCTTGCCATAATATGGACTTGGTCTTTTACCAAATAGTTTTCTGTTTTCTAGTCCTCCTGTTTCTGTCCATTTTGCCTGGCCTGAACCTGAGCCTGCCTGCCGTTGTGTCCCTGATTGACGTTGTCTTGCATTACCGACCTCTGCCTGCCCTGGAACTGTTTGCCTGCCCCTTGTTTTGTAGTAAACATCTGAGATTCGAACTGGCTGTTTTGGCTGTTTTAGAAGGCATGCCAAATTGCCAAATTAAGCGGTGTCGTGTCTCTGACTGTTTAAATTATATGACAGGCTATTTCATCAAATCGATTACCTAATGTTTGATTACGTGATTGAATTAAACCATGCAACAATTAACTCGCTAATAACCTGGGGCACCACGGAAGAGTGTTTATAGAGCTACTGTCTTCCGAATAAACTTAAAGATCTGAAGATCTTATATATCAACAGCAGTCTATTATTAATCGTCACCTTATTCAATACTTATTTTCCACCATAATTTGCAAATAAATTCATTAAAAATCCTACAATGTGATTTTCTGGATTTTTCTTTCTCATTTTGTCTGTCATAGTTGACGGGTACTTATGATGAAAATTACAGGCCTCTCATCTTTTTAAGTGGGAGAACTTGCACAATTGGTGGCTGACTAAATACTTTATTTCCCCACTGTATGTTGTCCTGTCATCAGATATAATGTGCCAGACACCAACTGATCTGACATCATATTATTTTAGTACCAACGGACACTTTCAACTGGTTGGATTACAGAAATATTGTACCTTTCCCCAACCTTTTGATGTTACCATACTCTCTCTATGTTAACAAAGGGCTTTCCAAGAGTCCATTCTGTAGGGAGGAGAGAAGGGGAAGAGGTATTTATGGGGGTCATAAACCTCATACAACAGGGAAACGTCATGACAGCAGGAATGAGAAGATTTGATTAACCAATATCTAGTCCTAGCTGGTGGAACTCGGATATCCCCCCCAACACCCACACACGCTGGTCCCCCGTTGTGACCCATCTTCCCAAGCACCTCTGTGCAGTCAGACCCTTTAATTATTCTGTACCGCCAGGGCCACAATAATATGCTCCCTCTCTGATTGTCTGAGTGTAACTCCCCATGGCTTACTGCAGCCAATGTTGCCAGCACTGCCACTACCTGGGTGGGGTACTCCACTGGAACTCCAAATGGCTAGGTGTGATGTCAAGGTTTTCATTAGCAGCTTTGAGAAAATCCTTGTATATTGCTTTGTCAAGAGGTGTGTGTAGCTGGTGCATGGAAGTAAGGCGCAGGAGAGCAGAGATGAGTGGACAAAGCACTTTACTGAGGCAATATTTTGAACAGAACGCAACTGCATCACAAAAACAAATGCCCAAAGAACAAGTGAGGCTGCCACAAAGCACGGGTACAAAACAAAACCTGGCACAAACCAGCCGGAAGCGTGCCAACCTGACAAACAATTTCACACAGACATGGGGTGAACAGAGGGTTAAATACACGACAAGAAATAAAGGAATGTAAACCAGGTGTGTGGGAAAACAAGACAAAACAAATGGAAAATGAAAGGTGGATCGGCGATGGCTAGAAGACCGGTGACGTTGACCGCCGAACGCCGCCCGAACAAGGAGAGGAACCGACTTCGGCGGAAGTCGTGACATGCTCACCAATCCCAGGCTTTGGCTTTTGGACCCACCCTGCCAGGCAGGCTCAGACTCTTAATCTCTGTTTATCTGGGCGGTCATGCTTCAGCCAGCAAGCAGACAAGCTAGCTAGATAACTAAAGATATCTTAGTGAGTATAATTAGGTTGTGAAGACTTGGTTGATATTAGCTACAGGTTTATAGTTTTTGGTAAGATTAACTCTGACTCTTGTGTCAACCAGCTGTTGGAGGAAAGCCTTTTCTCACAGGTATACCGTAACCCACCTTTCATCATGTAATGAGTGTCACGTCCTGACCAGTAAAAGGGGTTATTTGTCATTGTAGTTTGTTCAGGGCATGGCAGGAGGTATTTGTTTTGTGTGTTTCGGTGTTTTTGGTTTACGTTCTATGTTTTCTATTTCTATGTGTATATCTAGTTTTCTATTTCTATGTTGGGTTTTTGGCTTTGACCTCCAATTAGAGGCAGCTGGTTGTCGTTGTCTCTAATTGGAGGCCATATTTAGTTGTGTTTGTTTCACTTGTGTTTTGTGGGTGGTTATTTTCTGTATAGCCTGGGAGACTTATGGAACTGTTATCGTCATTTGTTTATTTTGTTTGAGTGTTTACTATAAATAAATTAAGAAGATGAGCACTTTACCCGCTGAGCCTTGGTCCAATCCTTATGACGCCTATGACAATGAGACCATTTCTACCTCTGTTAACCATGACAACAACGTTGGCCCTGTTGTCACCCACCTGTTGGAGGAAAGCCTTTTCTCACAGGCATACCCTAACCTACCTTTCATTATGTAATGAGACCATCTCTGTTAACCCAGGCTTCATCCCAAATTCCACCATATTCCCTATAAAGTGCACTACTTTTGACCAGGGCCCATAGTTCTGTATAGGGAATAGGGTCCTTTTTGGGATGCAAAATAGGATTTCAGTTCAAACCCGTTTTCCACGTAGTATAGGGCGTTGCCGTCTCATAGCCAGCACCGTGGACGCTCATTGGCTGAGACGGTGCTTGAGAACTGACCATATGTATGTTGCTATCACCTTTAGAGTGGAGGGGGCTGAAGGGACTGTACAGTATGTTATATTTACAGGGGTAGAATGTACAACATTCAGACACTACAAGGCTGAGGTAAAGGACAGCCAATCCATATTTCTCTCTCTCACTCTCTCTGTAGTCTTTTCTTTGTCTCTATTTGGTTTGTTTCTCTCAGAAGAATCTTGGCTTCTCTTTCACTCTGTAGTTTTCTTTGTCTGTACTGGGTTTGTTTTTCTCAGAAGTATCTTGGCTTCTCTCTTTCTCTTCCTCTCTGTATGTGGCATGTGTATTTTCTCCTTGTCTCTCCTAGTTGTAATCGCTAAACTGATTGAGACCTTGAAATGGACATACATTCTTATTACATTGTTATGTGTGTATGTTTACGGTTTGAAGACGGTTTATGCTCTGTGACAAGCTCTTACACTCTCTTTAACCTCTACGGATCCCCCCCTGCGCGGGACGGTTGAGCTAACGTGCGCTAATGTTAGCATGAGGTTGAAAGTAACAAGAACATTTCCAGGACAAAGACATAATTTAAGAAAGCTTAAATGATTGTTAATCTAACTGCACTGTCCAATTTACAGTAGCTATTACAGTGAAAGAATACCGTGCTATTGTTTGAGCACTCTTGAGGAGAGTGCACACGAACAATAAACTTTTAGCACGGCAACTGGTTTGATACATTCACCTCTGAAGGTAAATAATGTACTTACATTCAGTAATCTTGCTCTGATTTGTCAGCCTGAGGGTTCCAGAGATAAAATGTAGCATAGTTTTGTTTTTTTATATTCAAATATAGGAACTGGGTCCTACAGTTTGAAAATGCACGTTTTTTTTCGATATATTATCTTTTACCAGATCTAATATGTTATTTTCTCCTAAATTAATTTCACATTTCCACAAACTTCAAAGTGTTTCCTTTGAAATGGTATCAAGAATATGCATATCCTTGCTTCAGGTCCTGAGCTACAGGCAGTTAGATTTGGGTATGTCATTTTAGGCGAAGATTTTTAAAAAAAAAGGGTCCGATCCTGTTTTATTTCCCTCTCTCACTCGCGCTCTCTCTCTCTCTTTCTCTTTCTGCTTTCTGCTTTCTGCTTTCTGCTTTCTCTTTCCCCCTCCGTCTCTCTCTGTCCCCCCTCTCCTAGTTGGCTTCCCTCCACGGATCAAGCCCTATCTGACTGAGAGACATGTCCTCCTCCTCTCTCCTGTGGTGCCTGCTGGTGGTGTGTGTTCTGACTGTGGTCCAGATCTATGCAGCAGAGGAACGTAAGGTCCTCAAGGTGTTTAACCTCAGAGCCAGCGACCTGAACAGCGGCTTGTTCCAGACCCCTGATGCCTACGTCAAGGTAAATCTCTCCTCACCTGAGTCACCTGTCCACCATGATAGATGATGTGTGGTGATCTGTCTGGTGCAAAATAGCCAGGTGCTAGTGCTATACATTAGTAGATTAGATGAGGTGAGTCACCCTTCCCCCCTATACTATGAGCATCTGGGAGGGGGATTTATATATCTAATCTAATGACGATAATGAAAATAATTGTAATAATGATGATGATAATGATAAGAATGATGATAAATCAAATTTTATTGGTCACACACATACATAACCATACAGATGTTAATGCGAGTGTAGCAAAATGCTTGTGCTTCTAGTTCCGACCGTGCAGTAATATCTAACAAGTAATCTAATGTCACAACAACTACCTTATACACACAAGTGTAAAAGAATGAATAAGAATATGTACATATAAATATATGGATGAGCGATGGCCGTGCGACATAGGCAAGATGCAGTAGAGTACAGTATATTCATACAGTATGAGTAATGTAGGGTATGTAAACATTATATAAAGTGACATTGTTTAAAGTGGCTAGTGATACATTTATTACATCCAATTATGAATTATTAAAGTGGCTAGAGATTTGAGTCAGTATGTTGGCAGCAGCCACTCAATGTTAGTGATGGCTGTTTAACAGTTTGATGGCCTTGGCATAGAAGCTGTTTTTCAGTCTCTCGGTCCCAGCTTTGATGCATCTGTACTGACCTTGCCTTCTGGATGATAGCGGGGTGAACAGGCAGTGGCTCGGGTGGTTGTTGTCCTTGATGATCTTTTTGGCCTTCCTGTGACATCGGGTGGTGTAGGTGTCCTGGAGGGCAGGTAGTTTTCCCCCGGTGATGCGTTGTGCAGACCACACTACCCTCTGGAGAGCCTTCCGGTTATGGGCGGAGCAGCTGCTGTACCAGGCGGTGATACAGCCTGACAGGATGCTCTCGATTGTGCATCTGTAAAAGTTTGTGAGTGTTTTCGGTGGCAAGCCAAATTTCTTCAGTCTCCTGAGGTTGAAGAGGCCCTGTTGTGCCTTCTTCACCACACTGTGTGGGTGGGTGGGTGGACCATATCAGTTTGACCATGGGGAATTTAAAACTTTCCACCTTCTACACTACTGTCCCGTCAATGTGGATAGGGGGGTGCTCCCTCTGCTCTTTCCTGAAGTCCATGATCATCTCCTTGGTTTTGTTGATGTTGAGTGTGAGGTTACTTTCCTGACACCACACTCTGAGGGCCCTCACCTCCTCCCTGTAGGCCGTCTCGTCGTTGTTGGTAATCAAGCCTACCACTGTAGTGTCGTCTACAAACTTGATGATTGAGTTGGAGGCGTACATGGCCACACAGTTATAGGTGAACAGGGAGTACAGGAGAGTGCTGAGAACGCACCCTTGTGGGGCCCCAGTGTTGAGGATCAGCGTGGGTGGAGATGTTGTTTCCTACCCTCACCACTTGGGGGCGGCCCGTCAGAAAGTCCAGGACCCAGTTGAACAGGACGGGGTCGAGACCCAGGGTCTCGAGCATAATTACGAGTTTGGAGGGTACTATGGTTTTAAATGCTGAGCTTTAATCGATGAACAGCATTCTTACATAGGTATTCCTCTTGTCCAGATGGGTTAGGGCAGTGTGATTGCGATTGCATCGTCTGTGGACCTATTGGGGCGGTAAGCAAATTGGAGTGGTTCTAGGGTGTCAGGTAGGGTGGAAGTGATATGATCCTTGACTAGTGTCTCAAAGCACTTCATGATGACGGAAGTGAGTGCTACGTAGCGATAGTCGTTTAGCTCAGTTGCCTTTGCTTTCTTGGGAACAGGAACAATGGTGGCCCTTTTGAAGCATGTGCGAACAGCAGACTGGGATTGATTGAATATGTCCATAAACACACCAGCCAGATGGTATGCGCATGCTCTGAGGATGTGGCTAGGGATGCCATCTGGGCCAGCAGCCTTGCGAGGGTTAACATGCTTTACTCACATTGGCCGCAGTGAATGAGAGCCAGCAAGTTTTGGTAGCGGGACGTGGTACTGATAATAATGACAATAATGACAATACTGATTCTGGTAATGATGACAATGATAATTATAACACACATCATCATCAGCATCATTATCATCATTTCCATAATCAGTAGTGTAATCATTATCATCATCATCATTATCATCATGACCATAATCAGTATTGTCATTATCATCATTATCGTCATTATTGTCATTATCATTACTAGTATCATTATAATTTAGGTGTTTATGGGCTCCGGCTACGGCGGGAAGACAGAGGTAAAGAACAACAACCATGACCCCTGGTGGAAGGAGGACTTCAACTTCTTTAACGCCCATGAGAACAACCCCATGAGGCTGGAGGTGTACGACAGTGACTTGCTCTTCGACGACCTGTTGGGGACCTGCGAGCGCTCCATCAAGATTGGAACTTGGCAGCATCAATGTTTCCTGAAGAAGGGAGGGACTCTGTACTACTCCTACACCCTAGAGCCTCTACAGTAGACCCTGTACTACTCGTACACCTTAGAGCCTCTACAGTAGACCCTGTACCACTCCTGCACCCTAGAGCCTCAACAGTAGACTCTGTACTACTCCTACACCATAGAGCCGCCTACAGAAGACCCTGTACTACTCCTATACCCTAGAGCCTCAACAGTAGACCCTGTACTACTCCTACACCAAGATTTCCAACAGTAGACCCTGTACTACTCCTACCCCCTAGAGTCTCTACAGTAGACCGTGTACTACCCCTACACCCTAAAAGCCTACAGTACACCCTAGACCCGTTCCACATAGCTAAAACAGCATTTACTACTGATAGTCCTATATCCAGCTAGAATAGAGTCCTCTTGTTACCTACAACAACATCTGGTCCCATATCTCTGTCGTCTTATATACAACAACGTCTGGTTCCACGGTCTCTCTCCTCTTATCTATTTTTACAACAATGTCCCTTTTCGGACCCCTCATTTGTTACATGGATTTCTCGTTCTCCTCAAACCCCCTGGCCTCATCGTCAAGCTCATCATAACAGAGTAGATTCTAGAATACTGAGCAGTACAAAACTCCACCTCCCCCTTACAGTTAGTGTATTGTAATTAGTGTCTACACTGATGTCTCTCTCTAAGTCTCTCACTTTGTGTATTTAACTGATTTGGGTATAAATCAGATCTCAGGGGATCAGGGACCATGCATGACAAACAGTGCACCAGATTTAAGACTGTCCATGCACCAAATTTAGCAACATACAACTGCTTATTTCCAGTAAACGTCATCATAAAACATTGGTTCTGTGTCTGTTTATCTTGTGAACTGCAGTAAAGAAGTTGACCTCTTGTCACTGTGTTTGTACTGTTATGCTCCTTCTAGCTCTGTGCCTGATTGGCTCTGTCCAACTGTCACTTCTGTGCTCACTCTACAATGGCATCAATTAATAAAAACTATATTCACTGCACAGGGGTTTCAGTCTCTCTCCTATTTTTTTGTTGTGTTGAAATGAGGCTCACTTACATGAAGGTCTGTTAGAAAAGGAACACAATTCTTAGAGAGTAAAAAAAAACAGGAAGTGATTTGCTATATACAGTATCTCACAAAAGTGAATACAGCCCTCACATTTTTGTAAATATTTGAGTATATTTTTTCATGTGACAACACTGAAGAAATGACACTTTGCTACAATGTAAAGTAGTGAGTGTACAGCTTGTATAACAGTGTACATTTTCTGTCCCCTCAAAATAACACAACACACAGCCATTAATGTCTAAACCGCTGGCAACAAAAGTGAGTACACCAAATTATATATCCAAATTGGGCCCAAAGTGTCAATATTTTGTGTGGCCACCATCATTTTCCAGCACTGCCTTAACCCTCTTGGGCATGGAGTTCACCAGAGCTTCACAGGTTGCCACTGGAGTCCTCTTCCACTCCTCCATGACGACATCACGGAGCTGGTGGATGTTAGAGACCTTGCACTCCTCCACCTTCCGTTTGAGGATGCCCCACAGATGCTCAATAGGGTTTAGGTCTGGAGACATGCATGGCCAGTCCATCACCTTTACCCTCAGCTTCTTTAGCAAGGCAGTGGTCGTCTTGGAGTTGTGTTTGGGGTCGTTATCAACTGATGAATCTGAGGAGAATTTCTGTCTGTAATAAAGCCATTTTGTGTGGAAAGAAATCATTCTGATTGACTTGGCCTGGCTCCCCAGTGGGTGGGACTATGCCCTCCCAGGCCAATCCATGGCTGAGCCCCTGTCCAGTCATGTGAAATCCATAGATTAGGGTCTAATTCATTTATTTCAATTGAATGATTTACTGTAACTCAATAAAATCGTTGAAATTGTTGCCTGTTGCGTTTATATTTTTGTTCAGTGTATATAAACACTTCCTAAAGTGTTTGCATTCCTCTTTAACCCAGTGTGCCACTAGTGTTTATGTTAATGTAAGCTATAGGGCTCTATTTTGAAAACCTAACTCTATGGTAAACTTTAGCGCTGGCGGTAGCGCTATAAAATCGGGGGGGGGGGGGGGGGGGGGGGGTCAGAAATATTTTTGCTATTTTCACAACAGTAATTATCCAAGTTTTAGGTGTGTTGAGGCTTGACCCCTCACTGGCCAATCAGAACGTTCTCAATTGCTAAATATGTGGTTGCTTCAAGTTGTGTATTTACCGTATTTAATGAATTGCGTTGTCATCAACTCCTATTGGAATGTTAGTCCGTTATAACCGACAGAAACTAAATAACAACAGTAAATAGATGTAGAGTATATAAACCTACAACATCTTTGCTAAAAATGTTTAACATGTTTGCAGTGCACATTGTAAGAAGCCTAAATGCGTGGCTTCAATATGGAAATATTGCTAAACATACCATTCGCACTAATGATAAAGCTAAGAAAGAGAGTGAATAATACACTTCTAATCAAAACGAAACAACAAATTGTTTTAAATAGGCTATGTTTCAATACAGTTACAAGTACCATACTTGCTCTCAGTAGGCGTATAATATTAAGGTGGACTATATCAAGGCTTTTTGTCTCTCAGTATAATATTAAGGTGGACTATATCAAGGCTTTTTGTCTCAGTATAATATTAAGGTGGACTATATCAAGGCTTTTTGTCTCCCAGTATAATATTAAGGTGGACTATATCAAGGCTTTTTGTCTCCCAGTATAATATTAAGGTGGACTATATCAAGGCTTTTTGTCTCCCAGTATAATATTAAGGTGGACTATATCAAGGCTTTTGTGCACAACCAAAATAATAGCGGGAGCTGTCTAATAAGTGGTTAAATATGTGTCCAGAAAAACCTCAATATTTCCTAAGCTTTCTTATATCTCCTCGATAAGGGACAGATACTGTCTTTTTCCTCAGTAATGAATGTGTTATTCAAAGCGTTTCTATGGGCTATCGTAGTAAAGGTCGTATTCAATATTTAATTTTTTACCTGAAGGTGTCCTAAAATTCAAAATCAAATACCTAAATGATCAATAGTATGACCATCTTAAAACAATTCCATGTCAGCTTATTATTAAAAAAAAATTATAAACACTCCACAGCATTACCATCTTTTAGCAAATATATTTCTCCTGTTTCATCACTTTTAAGAAAGTGACGAATCAATAACGGCCCGTTTTATAACTGCATCTCAAACCCCTCTCTGATAAGATGACAGAAAGCTGTAGTCTAGATCAACATGGGTGTGCTTCAGCTGTGGGATGACATCACAATAACAACATTCTAAAGTGAATATTAACATAATTCAAACATTCAAAAAATCTATTTGCAGATATGGCTAAGATCCTGTAGCACAGCCAGCCAGCCAGCCAGCCAGACAGACAGCCAGACAGCCAGACAGACGGACGGACGGACGGACGGACGGACGGACGGACGGACGGACAGACAGACAGACAGACAGACGGCTGCTGCTGCTGCTAAAAGATAAGAGTTCAGCCTGTGTTTGTGTGTGGTGCCACAGAGAGAAGAGAGAGGGGTATGTTCTGTAGTCAGTGTATATTGTCACTGTGGGAGTGACGCATATTATAACACCTTAATTAGCTCTGTAGTCTTCTGTACTTCTTTAATACAAAAAGTGTATTAATTAGATCTTGGAATATTAACGACTAGTGGATTCACTGCATTCAAAGTGATTGAGGATAAAACCAAGAGGTTTTACAACTCATCTGGTTGATAGGGCCCTGGGATGAAGCTTCTATTGAAGCCAGAGACAGTGTTTGTATGTGGCGCCACAGAGTGAGTGATATAACTGTAGTGTGTAAAGGCTTTGTCCCATAATACACCCTATTTACTTTATAGTGAACTACTTTTGGCCAGTAGTGCACTATATAGGGAATAGGGTGCCATTTGGGACTCAAACATTGTCACTGTAGGAGTGGACCTTACAATACCACTCCTACTGAAGCAGTGGGCTGTGTGGCGCCTGTTGTCTCCTACAGATAGTGATCGATGGTATTACTGATAAAGTACAGATTCTATGCAATACTATTTACCATATCCACCCTTAGCAATGTCCTCTCCCTTACCTAACTGTTTATTCACCGGGCTGGCCTTTTGACATTATCTGGAATAGAATTTGTTCAATCAGCATTTCAAATAGTATCAGAATTTGTTGTCACACCTTATAGGCTTCCATATGTCTCTTGGTAATACAGGGTGTGTTCTCATTGGTTATGTCATCACTAAGTTGTTCTATGTACCACCTGTGGGTCATCATACCATGTGTGTGTGTGTTGGGGGGGGGGGGGGGCTGAGATCTTTAAAAACAGCTAGATGGCACAGTAAGGACCATCAGCAGTTGGTTGACTAGAGAAGACAGACGTCCAGCTCAAGAATATCCAGGTAAGATCATGATCTGTTGTTCTGCTGCTGTTATATTCTTCTATCTCTCTCTCTCTCTCTCTCGCTCTCTCTCTCTCTAACTCTCTCTCTTTCTCTCTTTCTCTCGCAGTCGCTGTCCCTCTCTCTCTCTGTTGCTGTAACTCTCTCCCTCTTTCTCTCTTTTGTGTCACTGCCTGTCTGTCTCTCTCTCTCTCTTCCTTCATTGATCTCTTAATTCTGAAAATATGTCCTGATCTTTCAACTACATTTGAATGTCTGTAATGTTAGTTTCAAGCTCTTATGGACATGTTTATATCTTCCCCTCCTCTCCCCTTCTCTCCCCTCCCCTCCCCTCCTCTCCCCTTCTCTCCTCTCCTCTCCTCTCCTCTCCTCTCCTCTCCTCTCCTCTCCTCTCCTCTCCCCTCCTCTCTCTCTGACAGTGTACCATGGCCTCTTTCTCTCTGTCCCTGGGACTGCTGGTGCTATGCACCCTGGCTCTTGTACACTGTGACCTGGATGACAGCCATGTCAGGGTGTGGGGCCTTAGTGCCTCCAACCTGAAAGGAGACCTCCTCTCCCAGCCAGACCCCTACGTCAAGGTGAATTTATTCATTTATTTCTTCTTTATTTAACCAGATCAGTCAGTTAACAAAACATTCTTATTTACAATGAGGGACTGGCAGGTGGGGAGCTAAAACAGAAGAAGTACAGTAATGTTACAGACAGGACAGACATCATAACACAAAAGGACAGAGACACAGCACTAATCAAACAGTAAACAGTAGACGGTCAGCAGTCATTTGTTTGGATATCAAGTAGCCAACTAACTTACTTACTGACTTTATTGTCTCCATGGAGACATTTTGTTGCAGTGTCATGTACACGTTTAAAGTGGCATTTAAATACAAAACAAAATTGACAACTCAACTTTCATAACAGTTACATACCAATATTTTTTTTTTTAAAGACTAGCCTGCTGGTCTTACTGAGTCGATAGGAACATTAGCCCGAACTATTTAGGAGGGATATCACACCTGGCACAAATGATTGTCTAGTTGTGTTTTTCCTGCTGAGGGGTGCCCTGTACCTGCTGAGGGGTGCTCTATACCTGCTGAGGGGTGCTCTATACCTGCTGAGGGGTGCCCTATACCTGCTGAGGGGTGCCCTGTACCTGCTGAGGGGTGCTCTATACCTGCTGAGGGGTGCCCTGTACCTGCTGAGGGGTGCCCTGTACCTGCTGAGGGGTGCTCTATACCTGCTGAGGGGTGCCCTATACCTGCTGAGGGGTGCCCTATACCTGCTGAGGGGTGCCCTGTACCTGCTGAGGGGTGCTCTATACCTGCTGAGGGGTGCCCTGTACCTGCTGAGGGGTGCCCTATACCTGCTGAGGGGTGCCCTATACCTGCTGAGGGGTGCCCTATACCTGCTGAGGGGTGCCCTATACCTGCTGAGGGGTGCCCTATACCTGCTGAGGGGTGCTCTATACCTGCTGAGGGGTGCTCTATACCTGCTGAGGGGTGCCCTATACCTGCTGAGGGGTGCTCTATACCTGCTGAGGGGTGCTCTATACCTGCTGAGGGGTGCTCTATACCTGCTGAGGGGTGCTCTATACCTGCTGAGGGGTGCTCTATACCTGCTGAGGGGTGCCCTATACCTGCTGAGGGGTGCCCTATACCTGCTGAGGGGTGCCCTATACCTGCTGAGGGGTGCTCTATACCTGCTGAGGGGTGCCCTATACCTGCTGAGGGGTGCCCTATACCTGCTGAGGGGTGCTCTATACCTGCTGAGGGGTGCTCTATACCTGCTGAGGGGTGCTCTATACCTGCTGAGGGGTGCCCTATACCTGCTGAGGGGTGCTCTATACCTGCTGAGGGGTGCTCTATACCTGCTGAGGGGTGCCCTATACCTGCTGAGGGGTGCCCTATACCTGCTGAGGGGTGCCCTATACCTGCTGAGGGGTGCCCTATACCTGCTGAGGGGTGCCCTATACCTGCTGAGGGGTGCCCTATACCTGCTGAGGGGTGCCCTATACCTGCTGAGGGGTGCCCTATACCTGCTGAGGGGTGCCCTATACCTGCTGAGGGGTGCCTTATACCTGCTGAGGGGTGCTCTATACCTGCTGAGGGGTGCTCTATACCTGCTGAGGGGTGCCCTATACCTGCTGAGGGGTGCTCTATACCTGCTGAGGGGTGCCCTATACCTGCTGAGGGGTGCCCTATACCTGCTGAGGGGTGCCCTATACCTGCTGAGGGGTGCTCTATACCTGCACCCAGAGGGGAGTAGTTCAAAGTCTGGGTACAGGGGGTGGCTTGGGTCTAAAATGATTTTGTGAGCCTTGCAGAGGGCCCTGACCTTAAAGATCTCATCCAGGCCTGTCTGTTTGACCTCAAGTACCTTGCTTGCTGTGTTGATAATCCTTCTCAGCATACAGTGACGTGTGACCATGAAAATGTCAGTGATTGGCTTGTTACTTGTTAGGTGATCTAATGAAAAAAATGAATGAACAAACAAATTAATTCATGAATGAATACATGTTTAAATACAAATAGAGGTTCCTCAGACAAGTGAGCCTACTAATTGTATTAGTCACATGCGCCGAATACAACAGGTGTAGACCTTACAGTGAAATCTTTACTTACGAGCCCCTAACCAACAAACCAGTTTTAAAAAATATATGAAAAATAATAAGAAATTAAAGTAACAAGTAATTAAAGAGCAGCAGTAAAATAATAATAGTGAGACTATATACAGGGAGTACCGCACAGAGTCAATGTGCGGGGGCACCGGTTAGTTGAGGTAATTGAGGTAATATGTACATGTAGGTAGAGTTATTAAAGTGACTATGCATAGATGATAACAACAGAGAGTAGAAGCGGTGTAAAAAAGGGGGGTAAAATAAGGGGGGGCAATGCAAATAGTCTGGGTAGCCATTTGATTAGATGTTCAGGAGTCTTATGGCTTGGGGGTAGAAGCTGTTTAGAAGCCTCTTGGACCTAGACTTGGTGCTCCGGTACCACTTGCCGTGCGGTAGCAGAGAGAACAGTCTATGGCTAGAGTGGCTGAAGTCTTTGACAACTTTTAGGGCCTTCCTCTGACACCGCCTGGTATAGAGGTCCTGGTTGGCAGGAAGCTTGGCCCCAGTGATGTACTGGGTTGTACGCATTACCCTCTGTGGTGCCTTGCGGTTGGAGGCCGAGCAGTTGCCATACCAGTCAGTGATGCAACCAGTCAGGATGCTCTCGATGGTGCAGCTGTATAACCTTTTGAGGATCTGAGGACCCATGCCAAATCTTTTCAGACTCCTGAGGGGGAATAGGTTTTGTCGTGCCCTCTTCATGACTGTCTTGGTGTGCTGGACCATTTTGGACACCAAGGACCATGTTATTTTGTTGGTGATTTGATCACCAAAACATCACCAACAGCTCTTAACCTGCTCAACTACAGCCCTTTCGATGAGAATGGGGGTGTGCTCGGCCCTCTTTTTCCTGTAGTCCACAATCATCTCCTTTGTCTTCATCATGTTGAGGGAGAGGTTGTTGTCCTGGCACCACACGGCCAGGTGATCAGGCCTACCACTGTTGTGTCATCGGCAAACTTAATGATGGTGTTGGACTATTGCCTGGCCGTGCAGTCATGAGTGAACAGGGAGTACAGGAAGCGAATGAACACGCACTCCTGAGGGGCCCCTGTGTTGAGGATCACCGTGGCGGATGTGTTGTTACCTACCCTTACCATTAAAGATAATTTAGTATTAGAAGCACAATAACAATAAAAAATAACGTTTAATAATACAAGTCTTCTGACAACATTCTCTTCCTTAGGTGTGGTGCGGCCCAGCCTTTGGTGGAATGACCAGCATTTTGAAGAACCAGGCCAACCCCACCTGGCCCGGCGAATTCAACTTCCTAGACATCATCCACAAGGCTGTCCTGAAGCTGGAGGTGAGTTTCCCCCCTTACTATGCAAAGCGCTTCGAGCACTGGAAAAGCACTATGTAAATCCAATCAATTATTATTATTGTGATGATAATGATGAAGAGGGACAGGAAGAGAAAGACATGGAGGAAGAGGATGATGATGATGATTATGATTATTATGAATATGATAGTTATGATTATGATTAATTATTACTATTGTTTTTGTTATTATTATAATAATGTCATTATTATTAGGTGTGGGATCAGGACGCCGGACCAGATAACCGCCTGGGAACCTGCACCACCACTGTCTACCCAGGAACACACACTGAGACCTGCCACCTGAAGAGAGGCACCGTCTACTACACCTACAGCTACAAGAAGGAACAGGAGCAATAGAATGATGATTAGATTGTAACCTATGACCTTTGTGACCTCGTGTCTGATTGGTTCTCTCACCCTGTCACTCATATATTCCCTTCCTTATAGCATCAATAAAATCAACGTGCTTTATGGCAAGATGTTCTCAGTCGGGCTTTATCAGGTTTCTGTATTGTTATATGATTTCTCAGAAGATGTCTTAGATTGGTCCATAGCATATTAAAGTGATAAATCAATATTTCTACTAATTTGAGATTTTATCTCAAAGATTTTTACCATTCGACATTTACCTTTTACAGTAGACCATTATTGTGCTTAAACTTGAGCTTAGTATAACTTTTTGTTCTTCTAAGGTTTAGTCTTCGTTCATAATCAGTGTATCAGATGAAAACAAAACTTTTGACAGTACGGAACATCACAAAACCCTATACAGTTTGGTTTAGAGACATTACTGAGAACGGACAAGCTGTGGGTCTCCATTGCCTCTTGGTGAATGTGGGATTGGTACAGGGGTTGGTACAGTATTTGTAAGGGGGGTTGTTATGTTAATGACGGTGTGCCTGGTTAAGGTCCTTATGAAGGGGAACATTTACCCATGGTGATAATTAAGTTTTAATGTTATATTACAATATGTTATCATTATGATCCGACCTGGGATGACATGCTGGGAAGCCACAGCAACACCATCAGCAAATGAACCCACAACATCGTCAGGGAGCCCTCCGATATACTTACATATACCCCCCAGATTCATTATGATCTAAAAAGCTAAAGTAATCGTAGATCAGCTTTCATGTAGATGCTTTATGAATACGGGTCTAGATCAGGGCCCGTATCCACAAAGCACCTCAGAGAAGTGTTGCTGATCTAGGATCAGTTTTACTCTTCAGATCATCATGAATAATATTGTATGGACAGGTCGTAGATCAGCACTCTTACTCAGAGATGATTTGTGGATATTGGCCCAACACTCTTAATCTGTCTTTGAGATGAGTTTTGAATATGAGGTGAGAGACTGCTTTCCAACAACAAGTGGTTTCTGTTGACTATCTAATGGATGTTCTTGAACAGGAAAACATCTGAGAGCAGAGCCACACATTTACATTTTAGTCATTCAGCAGACGTTCTTATTCAGAGGAGGACAGACTTTTGCCCAAATGAGAATCTCCCAGTGAATGAAATAGATCTCAGTAACCGGGAAACTAATGAGTGGTCGAGAGGTTGAGTAGAGTGTTAATTCATTATTAGGTAGAGGAGTCTGCTCTCCTCCTCCTTTACCTACTTCAGCAGAGGATTCACAAGAGTATCCTTTCAGGTTCTAGCAAGTTTTCTGGAAGGAGAAAAGCATGCTACGTATACTTTATAGATACTTATTCATATACTTATCTATAAAACGTATTTCATCTGTAAAATGTTTGACTTTATTCAATCAAGGTAGTTATTGATGACAGATAGAGAATTGGCAAAAATTGGTGGCAAATTACTACAGTATCTCAAACTGATTAGGTGATGGAGCCTGGCCAACGGTGAGAAGATGATTTTTCACGGCATTGCTATCAGTAACAACAAGACAACCCATTGGAAAATTACAGTATTGTCATTAATAACGTGACAGCCCATTGGATAATCACAGTGTGGTCATTAATAACGTTACAGCCCATTGGATAATCACAGTGTGGTCATTAATAACGTGACAGCCCATTGGATAATCACAGTGTGGTCATTAATAACGTGACAGCCAAGTCGATAATCACAGTGTGGTCATTAAAAACGTGACAACCCATTGGATAATCACAGTGTGGTCATTAATAACGTGACAACCCATTGGATAATCACAGTGTGGTCATTAATAACGTGACAACCCATTGGATAATCACAGTGTGGTCATTAATAACGTGACAGCCCATTGGATAATCACAGTGTGGTCATTAATAACGTGACAGCCCATTGGATAATCACAGTGTGGTCATTAATAACGTGACAGCCCATTGGATAATCACAGTGTGGTCATTAAAAACGTGACAGCCCATTGGATAATCACAGTGTGGTCATTAAAAACGTGACAGCCCATTGGATAATCACAGTGTGGTCATTAATAACGTGACAGCCCATTGGATAATCACAGTGTGGTCATTAAAAACGTGACAGCCCATTGGATAATCACAGTGTGGTCATTAAAAACGTGACAGCCCATTGGATAATCCTTGGTCTTCCATTCTTTCTTTCTTCGCTTCCGTTCCTTGATCCTTTTCCTTCCTTTCTTCCGCTCCTTTGGTTTCCTAGCTCTCTTCCTCCTATATTTTTCTAATTTCCTTCCCTCCTTTCCTAGCATCTTCTCCTCCTTTTTATTGCCCCTTTTCCTTCACTAGCTTCCTTTCCTCTTCACCTTATGCAGATTCCGTTCCTAATTTCCTTGCTTTCTTTCCTAATTTCCTTTACTCTTCTTCTTTCCTAGGTTCCTTTCCTTTTTCCTAGCTTCCTTTCCTTGATATTTGTCCTCCTTTCCTCATTCGCTTTCCTAGCTCCCTTTCCTCCTATTCTTTCCTAACTACCTTTCCGTTCCTCCTTCCCTTGCTTCCTTTCCTTTCCTCTCTTTTCTTAGCTCCCTTTCTTTCTTTCCCGGCTTCCTTTCCTCCGACTACAGTAGTGTCGTTGAGCCTTCTACACTACTAGTACTGCTACTATTACAGTCACTATAACAGTAGCAGCAAGTCAGTGGCCCTGTGGTAGAACGTCCACCCTGAGATTGGAAGGGTTCAATCCCTGGTCGAGTCAAACCAAACAGAGACTCAAAAAAATGTGACCTGATGCCCTGCTGCTTGGAACTGAGCATTAAAGGGGAAGTTCACCAATTTTTACATGTAGACTTATTTTTACTCTTTCTGTGATTGTTGTTGATCCCCAAAACCATTATTTGATATTTTGCTCCATCACAGAGAAAATTGGTAGACACAGATATACTACATATTGACTACAGATATACTACATATTGACTACAGATATACTGCCATTGACTACAGATATACTACATATTGACTACAGATATACTACATATTGACTACAGATACTACATATTGACTACAGATATACTACATATTGACTACAGATATACTGTCATTGACTACAGATATACTACATACAGACTACAGATATATTAGATATTGATTACAGATATTCTACCATTGACTACAGATATTCTACATATTCCAGCCAGCCACATACATAATATACATCATATACAGTACCAGTCAAAAGTTTTAGAACACCTACTCATTCAAGTGTTTTCTTTATTTTTTAAAACTATTTTCTACATTGTAGAATAATAGTGAAGACATCAAAACTATGAAATAACACAAATGGAATCACGTAGTAACCAAAAAAGTGTTAAACAAATCAAAATATATTTTAGCCATCCTTTGCCTTGATGACAGCTTTTCACACTCTTGGCATTCTCTCAACCAGCTTCAAGAAGTAGTCACGTGGAATGCATTTCAATTAAAAATTCATTTGTGGAATTTCTTTCCTTCTTAATGCGTTTGAGCCAATCTGTTGTGTTGTGACAAACTTAGAATATGTCTTCAAATGCAGTCGCAAAACCCATCAAGCGCTATGATGAAGCTGGTTCTCATGAGAACCGCCACAGGAAACGTAGACCCAAAGTTACATCTGCTGCAGAGGATAAGTTCATTAGAGTTACCAGCCTCTGATTGCAGCCCAAATAAATGCTTCACAGAGTTCAAGTAGACTTTGATCTGAAGCAATTCTTGTGATTATTGTGATTTTGCTAGTGTAAATGTTTGTAGGGTTATGTAGCCAAATTATATCTATGATCGTACGCTATCCATTTATGTTTTTTGTATGCTATTTTAATATATGAGAATTAACCAATGATATCAGGCCACAACTGGCCATGATTACAGACACCTGTGTGTGTCTTTTGACACTATATAAACAAGTCATCCCTCAGTGTTTGTCATTATATCCTGATGAAAACAGCTTGTCTGTCGAAACGTTGGACATAACATTTTTTCATCTGAGCTCCTAGGGTGTGTGGCTCTCCTTTATTTTTCACAGAGTTAAAGTAACAGAAACATCTCAACTGTTCAGAGAAGACTGATTGAATCATGCCTTCATGGTTGAATTGCTGCAAAGAAACCATTACTAAAGGACTCCAATAAGAGAAGAGACTTGCTTGGGCCAAGAAACACAAGCAATTGACATTAGACCGGTATAAATCTGTCCTTTAGGTCTGATGAGTCCAAATTTGAGATTTTTGGTTCCAACTGCCATGTCGTTGTGAGACGCAGAGTAGTTGAACGGATGATCTCCGCATGTGTGTTTCCCACAGTGAAGCATGGAGGAGGAGGTGTGATGGTGGTTTGCTGGTGACACTGTCTGTGATTTATTTAGAGGCACACTTTACCAGCATGGCTACCACAGCATTCTGCAGCAATACACCATCCCTTCTGGTTTGCACTTAGTGGGACTATCATTTGTTTTTCAACAGGACAATGACCTAAAACACACATCCAGGCTGTGTATGGGCTATTTGACAAAGAAAGAGAGTGATGGAGTGCAGCATCAGATGACCTGGCCTCCACAATAACCAGACCTCAACCCAGTTGAGATGGTTTTGGATGAGTTGGACCGCATAGTGAAGGAAAAGCAGCCAACAAGTGCTCAGCATATGTGGGAACACCTTCAAGACTGTTGGAAAAGCATTCCTCATGAAGCTGGTTGAGAGAATACCAAGAGTGTGCAAAGCAGTAATCAAGGCAAACGGTGGCTACTTGGAAGAATCTAAAATCTGAAATATATTTTGATTTGTTTAACAAATTTTGGGGTTTGAGACACTGTGGCTTGTAGGCCTCTCCAGGCCTCGCACCCAATGTGAAATTTGGTGGACGTTCGGTGATGATCCTGGAGTGCTTCAACAAGGCTGGAATCAGGCAGATTTGTCTTTGTGAAGGGCGCATAATCAGCCACGTACAAGGTTGTCCTGGAAGAAAACTTGCTTCCTTCTGCTCTGACAATGTTCCCTAACTCTGAGGATTGGATTTTCCAGCAGGACAATGTCACACAGCCAGGTCAATCAAGGTATGGATGGAGGACCACCTGATCAAGACCTTGTCATGGCCAGCCCAATCTCCAGACCTGAACCCCATTGAAAACCTCTTGAATGTGATCAAGAGGAAGATGGATCAAGCCATCAAACAAAGCTGAGCTGATTGAATTGTTGCACCAGGAGTGGCATAAAGTCACCCAACATCACTGTGAAAGACTGGTGGAGGGCATGCCAAGATGCCTGAAAGCTGTGATTGAAAATTAGGGTTAGTCCATCAAATATTGATTTCTGAATTCTTTCTAAGGGGCTAGACAACTTCCGGTGAAACTGGAGGGCGCGCAATTCAAATAAATAATCATAAAAATTATGGATATTAAACATTTAGGTACATATTAGTGTCTTATATCGGTTGAAAGCTTAAATTCTTGTTAATCTAACTGCACTGTCTGATTTACAGTAGCTATTACAGCGAAAACATGCCATGTGATTGTTGAGGACGGTGCCCCACATCAAAATAGTTTTCCACCGGCACAGGTTTCATAAATTCACAAATAGTGACTAAATATTCACTTACTTTTTGAACATCTTCCTCTGATTTGTCATCCAAAGGGTCCCAGCTATAACATGTAGTGTCGTTTTGTTAGATAAAATCCATCTTTATATCCCAAAAAGTCTGTTTAGTTGGCACCATCAATTTGAGTAATCCACTCATTCAACATGTATTGAAAGGAATCCAAAAATCTACCCCTAAACTTTGTTTCAACAAGTCAAAATACATTTCTATTTACTCCTCAGATACCCTTAAATGTAATCAAACTAATATTTCTTATCGAAAGAAGTATGTTCAATAGGAAACCGATTTTAGCAGGTGCGTCCTGTCTTCATGGCGCGCGCAAACACACATTTCCAAGAATATACACTGCTCAAAAAAATAAAGGGAACACTAAAATAACACATCCTAGATCTGAATGAATGAAATAATCTTATTAAATACTTTTTTCTTTACATAGTTGAATGTGCTGACAACAAAATCACACAAAAATAATCAATGGAAATCCAATTTATCAACCCATGGAGGTCTGGATTTGGAGTCACACTCAAAATTAAAGTGGAAAACCACACTACAGGCTGATCCAACTTTGATGTAATGTCCTTAAAACAAGTCAAAATGAGGCTCAGTAGTGTGTGTGGCCTCCACGTGCCTGTATGACCTCCCTACAACGCCTGGGCATGCTCCTGATGAGGTGACGGATGGTCTCCTGAGGGATCTCCTCCCAGACCTTGACTAAAGCATCCGCCAACTCCTGGACAGTTTGTGGTGCAACGTGGCTTTGGTGGATGGAGCGAGACATGATGTCCCAGATGTGCTCAATTGGATTCAGGTCTGGGGAACGGGCGGGCCAGTCCATACATGAAGGGACGTCACGTGCGCCATCCGTATGGTTAGTGAGAAAGTCCATGTTGCAAATGTACGCTCCCTTACTAGACGTCCGACCACGTCCGATAAATCCGCGGACGGCGTCGGGCCGCTCACAGGGGCCGGATCTTCCAGGAAGTCATCGAACGGAGTCTCTCGGACCTTCCGTTTCCGTTTAATTAAATTTTCACATTTTGGTCATTTCCTTGCAGTCCCGGATTATTCCACGAGAGGACGTATGGAATCATATTGCAAATGTAACATATATCACCAATCGCGACACGGCTTTTTCTCCTAAACGGAAGATAATTCGAAGACGAAACTCGGTATGCGTGGGTTTGGCATAATGGGCAGTTGGCCCCGAACAGGATGGAGTCGAGGCCTCGACGCTTTTCGAGTTAAGGCTATTTTTCTGGGATTGAAAGTCAAACAGGAAAATAGAGTGCTGATTTGACCGCTTCACATCAAACTACATGAGCCTACGGTGTCAGGAGAAAAGGAACCATGCATTTACCAATGTTCATTTCAGAGAAATTGTACAATGACACATTGGTGATATTCAACAACAAGAGGTTTTTTTAAAAAAAAGTTACATATCCAGTTGCAGCGTGTTCAGATGAGTCCGTTAAGGCAGGTTTCGGAGCTCTGCGAGATTTCTGTGATTTTCTGTGATTTTCTGAAACAACACACACTTGTTCAACCCTCTGTAAATAAGTCAGTTCTTAAGAGAAACACTTAAAACTCAATATTCTATAAGAGCCTAACGTTCAGATTCCTGTGTCAACCAGAAATGCCTTATAATGGTGTCATAGGGGCTGTTTTGAAGGGTTAAAAAGGTCAGATCTTTCCACAACTTCATATGTGTGACTAGGCAACCCTCATGAACTGTAAATCAGTCATTTATCCCATCAGATGTCAAAGAAAAGCTCTCTCAAACACACACACAGCAAGGACGGAGTGACACAGTGCGGTGCTTAAAGACACAAAGAGCCTGCAATGGCATTACCATTATCTCTAGGCTGAGACGAGTTCAATGAGACGCCCCGCTTGACCGTAGCTTGCTCGGTATGAGCGCAGCGACCGTGAGAAAACTAGGCCCAAAATGAGGCCTGCACCAATATGTCAAGTGCTTATGGGTGACAGTGAGAGAACCATTAGGGTTAGAAGCACAATTCAACCTCAGGAGCGTTCCTGAGGTCCTCCCGATCTGTGCAAGCCTAACCTTGATCCTGTGGCATTAACCCTTCACAGTGAAAAGAAGGTGTTTAGATCAAACTGTGTGCAATGACTTCTCTCCCCATAGGAATACATTGACAATTCTCCTAAATTCAACCTGAAGTCTATGTGGGTTATGAATGCCTTATGAACCTGTCTTCTATAACAATCCATCAGGCTACTGTGAGGTCTACCTGTGTCGATTCTAAGGTTCCTGGAGCAACCGGAAAATGTTAAAATCACTCTAGAGCTATTGTCATATAAGCAACCTGCAGATAGTGAAAATCACGCAACTCAACCATCTGTCATTCAGTCAATTCTTAAGGTAGAGACTTCATATTCAGGATTCTGTTTATGTCTACCCCAAAGACAACGTGTGTGAAGCAAGAGCTTCCTGTGACAACCGGAAGTTTTTAAAAACAGCCAAGAGCTATTGTCATATGGTCAACCTGCATATAGTGAAAATCACGCAACTCAACCATCTGTTACTCAGTCAATTCTTAAGGTAGAGACTTCTTATTCAGGATTATGTTTATGTCTACCCCAAAGACAACGTGTGTGAAGCAAGAGCTTCCTGTGACAACCGGAAGTGGTTAAAAACACCCAAGAGCTATTGTCATATTACGTGCACATAGTGAAAATCACGCAACTCAACCATCTGTTACTCAGTCAATTCTTAAGGTAGAGACTTCTTATTCAGGATTCTGTTTATGTCTACCCCAAAGACAACGTGTGTTGAGTAAGAACTTCCTGTGATAATGGGAAGTGGTTAAAACAGCCTAGAGCTATTGTCATATGGACAACCTGCATATAGTGAAAATCACGCAACTCAACCATCTGTCATTCAGTCAATTCTTAAGGTAGAGACTTCTTATTCAGGATTCTGTTTATGTCTACCCCAAAGACAACGTGTGTGAAGCAAGAGCTTCCTGTGACAACCGGAAGTGGTTAAAAACACCCAAGAGCTATTGTCATATTACGTGCACATAGTGAAAATCACGCAACTCAACCATCTGTTACTCAGTCAATTCTTAAGGTAGAGACTTCTTATTCAGGATTCTGTTTATGTCTACCCCAAAGACAACGTGTGTTGAGTAAGAACTTCCTGTGACAATGGGAAGTGGTTAAAACAGCCTAGAGCTATTGTCATATGGACAACCTGCATATAGTGAAAATCACGCAACTCAACCATCTGTCATTCAGTCAATTCTTAAGGTAGAGACTTCTTATTCAGGATTCTGTTTATGTCTACCCCAAAGACAACGTGTGTGAAGCAAGAGCTTCCTGTGACAACCGGAAGTGGTTAAAAACACCCAAGAGCTATTGTCATATTACGTGCACATAGTGAAAATCACGAAACTCAACCATCTGTTACTCAGTCAATTCTTAAGGTAGAGACTTCTTATTCAGGATTCTGTTTATGTCTACCCCAAAGACAACGTGTGTTGAGTAAGAACTTCCTGTGACAATGGGAAGTGGTTAAAACAGCCTAGAGCTATTGTCATATGGACAACCTGCATATAGTGAAAATCACGCAACTCAACCATCTGTCATTCAGTCAATTCTTAAGGTAGAGACTTCTTATTCAGGATTCTGTTTATGTCTACCCCAAAGACAACGTGTGTGAAGCAAGAGCTTCCTGTGACAACCGGAAGTGGTTAAAAACACCCAAGAGCTATTGTCATATTGCCACCTGCAGATAGTGAAAATCACGCAACTCAACCATCTGTTACTCAGTCAATTCTTAAGGTAGAGACTTCTTATTCAGGATTATGTTTATGTCTACCCCAAAGACAACGTGTGTGAAGCAAGAGCTTCCTGTGACAACCGGAAGTGGTTAAAATCACCCAAGAGCTATTGTCATATTACGTGCGCATAGTGAAAATCACGCAACTCAACCATCTGTTACTCAGTCAATTCTTAAGGTAGAGACGTCTTATTCAGGATTCTGTATATGCCTACCCCAAAGACAACGTGTGTCTATTCTTTTTGCAAAAAAAACAAAAACACACACCATGACTGACCCACCGCCAAACCGGTCATGCTGGAGGATGTTGCAGGCAGCAGAACGTTCTCCACGGCGTCTCCAGACTCTGTCACGTCTGTCACATGTGCTCAGTGTGAACCTGCTTTAATCTGTGAAGAGCACAGTGCGCCAGTGGGGAATTTGCCAATCTTGGTCTTCTCTGGCAAATGCCAAACGTCCTGCACGGTGTTGGGCTGTAAGCACAACCCTCACCTGTGGATGTCGGGCCCTCATACCACCCTCATGGAGTCTGTTTCTGACCGTTTGAGCAGACACATGCACATTTGTGGCCTGCTGGAGGTCATTTTGCAGGGCTCTGGCAGCGCTCCTCCTGCTCCTCCTTGCACAAAGGTGGTGGTAGCGGTCCTGCTGCTGGGTTGTTGCCCTCCTACAGCTTCCTCCACGTCTCCTGATGTACTGGCCTGTCTCCTGGTAGCGCCTCCATGCTCTGGACACTACGCTGACAGACACAGCAAACCTTCTTGCCACAGCTCGCATTGATGTGCCATCCTGGATGAGCTGCACTACCTGAGCCACTTGTGTGGGTTGTAGACTCCGTCTCATGCTACCACTAGAGTGAAAGCACCGCCAGCATTCAAAAGTGACCAAAACATCAGCCAGGAAGCATAGGAACTGAGAAGTGGTCTGTGGTCACCACCTGCAGAACCACTTCTTTATTGGCGGTGTCTTGCTAATTGCCTATAATTTCCACCTGTTGTCTATTCCATTTGATCAACAGCATGTGAAATGTATTGTCAATCAGTGTTGCTTCTTAAGTGGACAGTTTGATTTCACAGAAGTGTGATTGACTTGGAGTTACATTGTGTTGTTTAAGTGTTCCCTTTATTTTTTTTAGCACTGTATAAAAAATCAGCCTCATGGCAAGATTTGTAGATTAGAACAACATGACGTAAACTATAAAAATGCTAATTTTTCTCTCTGCCACATGACAAATGTATATACAATTGGAGGAAATTAGGGGCAGGAGCCCATCTTCTGATTCTGTGGCGTAAGGCAGCTTGATGTACAATTACAGCTCCTGGACAGGACGCAAGTCTGTCGTAAGGCCTTACCACCAATCCATTTTCTTAATGCTGAGGGCCAAGCAGAGAGGCTTCAGGACCCATGTTTTTAGAATCTTTGTTTGGAATGACTCGACCAGGGATAGATCCCCCACCCTTCCTATCTCAGGGTGGACACTCTAACACAGGGCCACTGATTTGCTGATACTTGTACAGTGACTGTCATAGTAGCAGTTTAGTTTAGTTTATTAGGATCCTCATTAGCTACTGCTCATGCAGCTGCTACTCTTACTGGGGTCCACCTAAAACAAATACATGACAAAGTACAGAACAGTAATAGACAAGAACAGCATAAGATATTACGTAAATGAAATAAGATTTATATATAGGAAAGTCTACCAAGAGACAAGAAAAATACTATTTGTGTGTGGTGCCACAGAGAGAAGAGAGAGAGGTATGTTCTGTAGTCAGTATATATTGTCGCTGTGGGAGTGACGCATATTATAACACCTAATTAGCTCTGTAGTCTTCTGTACTTCTTTAATACAAAAAGTGTATTAATTAGATCTTGGAATATTAACCACTAGTGGATTCACTGCATTCAAAGTGATTGAGGATAAAACCAAGAGGTTTTACAACTCATCTGGTTGATAGGGCCCTGGGATGAAGCTTCTATTGAAGCCAGAGACAGTGTTTGTATGTGGCGCCACAGAGTGAGTGATATAACTGTAGTGTGTAAAGGCTTTGTCCCATATTACACCCTATTTACTTTATAGTGAACTACTTTTGACCAGTAGTGCACTATATAGGGAATAGGGTGCCATTTGGGACTCATACATTGTCACTGTAGGAGTGGTCCTTACAATACCACTCCTACTGAAGCAGTGGGCTATGTGGCGCCTGTTGTCTCCTACAGATAGTGATCGATGGTATTACTGATGAATTACAGATTCTATGCAGTACTATTTACCATGTCCACCCTTAGCAATGTCCTCTCCCTTACCTAACTGTTTATTCACTGGGCTGGCCTTTTGACATTATCTGGAATAGAATTTGTTCAATCAGCATTTCAAATAGTATCAGAATTTGTTGTCACACCTTATAGGCTTCCATATGTCTCTTGGTAATATAGGGTGTGTTCTCACTGGTTAAGCAGTCCTACATACCACCTGTGGGGTGGGGAGGGCTGAGATCTTTATAAACAGCTAGATGGCACAGTAAGGAACATCAGCAGTTGGGTGACTAAAGACAGACGTCCATCTCAAGAATATCCAGGTAAGACATGATCTGTTGTTCTGCTGCTGTTATTCTGTTCTTCCACCTCTCTCTCTCTCTCTCTCTCTCTCTCTCTCTCTCTCTCTCTCTGTCGCTGTTTCTCTCTCCCTCTTTCTCTCTTTTGTGTCGCTGTCTGTCTCACTTTATCTCTTCCTTCACTGGTCTCTTAATACTGATAATATGTCCTGAACTGTATTTTTACTCCTCTCTGAATACTGTCTGTAGTGTTAGTTTCAAGCTCTTATGGACATGTTTATATTGTTTCTTCCCCTCCTGTCCCCTCTCCTCTCTCTCAGACAGTGTACCATGGCCCCTCTCTCTCTGTCCCTGGGACTGCTGGTGCTATGCACTCTGGCTCTTGTACACTGTGACCTGTATGACGGCCACGTCAGGGTGTGGGGCCTTAGTGCCTCCAACCTGAAAGGAGACCTCCTCTCCCAGCCAGACCCCTACGTCAAGGTGAATTGATTCAATTTTCGCCTGTAATGACATAGGGTTCTCAGGTTCTGAAGCAAGGATATGCCTATTCTTAGTACCATTTGAAAGGAAACACTGAAGTTTGTGGGAATGTGAAAGGAATGTAGGAGAAAATAACACGATAGATCTGATAAAACATAATACAAAGAAAAAACATCCTTTCTTTTGTATTTTTTTGTACCATCATCTTTGAAATGCAAGAGAAAGGACATAATGTATTATTCCAGCCCAGGTGCAATATAGATGTTGGCCACTAGATCATTGTATGTGCAAAGTTTTAGACTGATCCAATGAACCATTGCATTTATGTTCAGAATTTTGTATCAAGACTGCCCAAATATGCCTGATTTGTTTATTAATAACTTTTGATGTTCAAAATTGTGCACTCTCCTCAAACAATAGCATGGTATTTTTTCACTGTAATAGCTACTGTAAATTGGACAGTGCAGTTCGATTAACAAGAATTTAAACTTTCCGCCAATATCAGATATGTCTCTGTCCTGGGAAATGTTCTTGTTACTTACAACCTCATGCTAATCGCATTAGCCTTCATTAGCTCAACCGTCTCGCAGGGGTCCCACCAACACTTAATCAATTCTACTGACAACATTCTCTTCTTTAGGTGTGGTGCGGCCCCACCTTCGGTGGCATGAGCAGCATTCTGAAGAACCAGGCCAACCCCACCTGGCCCGGTGAATTCAACTTCGTGGACATCATCCACAAGTCTGTCCTGAAGCTGGAGGTGAGTTTCCCACCTTACTATGCAAAGCGCTTTGAGCATTGGAAAAGCACTATGTAAATCAAATCAATTATTATTACAATGATGATGATGAATAACATGAGCAGGAGGAGAAAGAGTAGGAGGAAGAGGAGGAGGAAGAGTATTACTATTATTATTATGATTTTAAAGATGATTTATTATTATTATGACTATAAATTATTATTATTATTAGGTGTGGGATGATGACGCCGGACCAGACCACCGCCTGGGAACCTGCAGCACCACCATCCGCCGAGGAACACACACTGAGACCTGCCACCTGAAGAAAGGCACCGTTTACTACACCTACAGCTACGACTACAGTCACTAGAAGGAACAGAATGATGGTTAGATTGTAACCTATGACCTTTATAACCTTGTGTCTGATTGGTTCTCTCACACTGTCACTCATGTATTCACTTGCTTAAAACATCAATAAAAAAAATGTGTTTTACGGCAAGACGGTCTCAGTCTGGCTTCATCATGTTTCTACATTGTTTTACACTTTCTCAGAAGAGGTCTTAGATTGGTCCATAGAATATTGAAAGTGATAAATTCATATTTTGACTTGATTTTAGATTTTCTGTCAAAGCCTTTTACAGTATACCATTATTGTGCTTAAACCTACACTTTATATAACTTTTTGTTATTCTAAGGTTTGGCCTTTTTCATAATCAGCATTTCAGATAAATACATTTCCCCATGGTGATAATTAAGTCCTTATGCTATCTTAAGGATCCAACCTGGGATGACATGGTGGGAAGCTAAGCTGCAGCATCACCATCAGCATGGGAACCCACAATGTCATCAGGGAACCTATAATAAACATATTTCTTACTTTGCAAACACTGTGGTCAAATATGTTTTTAGAAATATGACAACATTTGTGACTCCACAGTTTACATTTGTGACCTGTATTTTACATATTTGTGAGTTGCTCCACATACAGTGCATTTGGAAAGTATTCACAACCCTTCCCTTTTTCACATTTTGTTAATTTACAGTCTTATTCCAAAAGTGATTAAATAAATGTATTTCCTCATCAATTTACACACATTGCCCCATAATGACAAAGTGAAAACAGGTTTTCAGAAATGTTTGCAAATGTATATATATATATATATATATATATATATATATATATATATATAAAAGAAATACCTTATTTACATAAGTTTGGAATCCACCTTTGGTAAATTCAATTGATTGGACATGATTTGGAAAGGCACACACCTGTCTATATAAAGATCCCACAGTTGATAGTGCTTGTCAGAGCAAAAACCAAGCCATGAGGTCGAAGGAATTGTCCGTAGAGCTCTGAGACAGGATTGTGTTGAGGCACAGATCTGGGGAAGGGTACCAAAACATTTCTGCAGCATTGAAGGTCCCCAAGAACACAGTGGCCTCCATCATTCTTAAATGGAAGAAGTTGGGAACCACCAAGACTCTTCCTAGTGCTGGCCGCCCAGCCAAACTGAGCAGTCGGGGGAGAAGGGCCTTGGTCAGGATGTTCACTCTGACAGAGCTCCAGAGTTCCTCTGTGAAGATGGGAGAACCTTCCAGAAGGACAACCAACTTTGCAGCACTTCACCAATCAGGCCTTTATGGTAGAGTGGCCAGACGGAAGCCACTCCTCAGTAAAAAGTACATGACAGCCCGCTTGGAGTTTGCCAAAAGGCACCTAAAGGACTCTCAGACCATGAGAAATAAGATTATCTGGTCTGATGAAACCAAGATTGAACTCTTTGGCCTGAATGCCAAGCGTCATGTCTGGAGGAAACCTGGCACCATCCCTACGGTGAAGCATGGTGGTGGCAGCATCATGCTGTGGGGATGTTTTTCAGTGGCAGGGACTGGGAGAAAAGTTATGATCGAGGGAAAGATGAACGGAGCAAAGTACAGAGAGAACCTTGATGAAAACCTGCTCCAGAACTCTCAGGACCTCAGACTGGGGTGTAGGTTCACCTTCCAACAGGAAAACAACCCTCAGCACACAGGCAAGAGAACGCAGGAGTGGCTTCGGGACAAGTCTGAGATTGTCCTTGAGTGGCCCAGACAGAGCCTGCACTTGAACCCGATGGTACATCTCTGGAGAGACCTGGAAATAGCTACGCAGTGACACTCCCATCCAACCTGACAGAGCTTGAGATGATCTGCAGAGAAGAATAGGAGAAACTCCCTAAATACAGGTGTGCCAAGCTTGTTGCGTCATACCTAAGAAGACTTGAGGCTGTAATCGCTGGCAAACGTGCTTCAACAAAGTACTGAGTAAAGGGTCTGAATAATTATGTAAATATGATATTTCAGTTTTTTTAATTTTATACATTTGAAAAAATGTCTAAACCTGTTGTTGCCTTGTAATTATGGGGTATTGTGTGTAGATTGATAAGGGGAAAAAACAATTTAATCAATTTTAAAATAAGGCTGTAATGTAAAAGTCAAGGGGTGCGAATACAATACGAATGCATTGAAAAATACGGAATCCAGATTAGGACATCCTCAGTTCTAAAAAAAATTAGGTACAAATGTATATATCACAATTGCTTTTTGAAATGCATGTTTGATATCCTAGCTCCCTTTCTGCCTTTTCTAGCTTCAATTTATTCCTTCCTTGCTTGTTTTTCTTGTTCTCTTTCCATCTTAACTACTTTTCCTTTCCTCTTTTCCTAGCTTCCTTTCCTCCTTTTCCTTGCTCCCTTTCCTTCCCTGGCTTCCTCTCATATCCTCCTTTCCTTGCTCACTTTCCTTCACTGTCTTCATCTCCCCCTTTCTTAGTTCCCTTTTCTTTCCTAGCTCCCTTTCATCCTATCCTTTCCTGGCTTCCTTTCCTTGGTCATTCCTCTCTTCCATTCCTTCTTTCTTATCTTCTGTTTCTTGACCCCTGTCTTTCCCTTCCTCCACTCCTTTGCTTTCCTCACTCTCTTTCCTCCTATCTTTTCCTCATTTTCTATCCTTTCCTCCTTTTCTAGCCTCTCTCCTCCTTTTCTTGCTCCCTTTCCTTCCCTAGATTAATTTCCTCTCCTCCTTTTATTCTCCCTTTCCTTCCCTAGATTAATTTCCTCTCCTCCTTTTCTAGATCCTGTTCCTCATTTCCTAGCTTTCTTTCCTAATTTGCTTGTTCCCTTTATATCTCTAACTAACTTTACACTTATCCTTTCCTTGTTTCATTTCCTTTCCTCCTTTCCTAGCTTAATTTCCTTGATCTCTTTTTTTCTTTTATCTTCCACTCTTTTGCTTTCCTCGCTCCCTTTCCTCCTCCTTTCCTTGCTTCCTTTCCTCTTTTCCTTACTCCATTTACTGGTGTGGAGTGTTTTAGAGTGGTTTCTAATATGTTTTATACATATTTGCATATTGCATTATAGTCAATGGCAAGTGATGACTCTGCAAAATGTGACAACCTCATACGTACATGGATATTGCATTGAATAGACAATAAAACATTCAAGTTAAAATACACATAAAACACATTTGACATTTACTTTAGAAGATACTTAAAGAGTTGATTAAGTGGACACTCAAACACAGAGTGAAGTGGCAAAAGTAAGGTATGGGTGACTTTGTATCTTTCAGTCCTGGTCTGTTGATATAAACAGTATGTGTGTACTACAGGTGACCTGCCTGACACATGTCTTTGACAGGGACACTGCAAAGTCCAGGCACAGGTTGTCTTCACTCATGAAGTGAGGGCAGTGTTAATACGTTTAGTACATCCATGATCCTTGTATCCTGGTTATGCCATGCCGAAGATGATTTGGCAAGCACGTTTCTGGATGCTCTCAAGCTGGCCACCATCTTTTTAATTTAATTAAAACATTTTTTGAGAGAGAACAAAAATATTATTTACACACTATTCATATATACATATTCATATTCTTATATACAGTAAAGTTACATTAGATCTTTAGAAAGAGGAGAGGCACTGTGATACAATATATTTTCTATCTGTTTTTTAAAGATAAAGAGAGCACCCTCCGGTGGCACAACATTAATGTAACAGTAGTAGTAATGTACAGTGGAAGGCCCAAAGTCACTACTGTAGTAGGAGGAAAGGAAGGAAAGGGATCAAGGAAAGCAAGCTAGGAAAGGAAGAAATGAAGATAAGAAAGGTAGGAAGGAAGCTAGGATACCAAACAGATACATTTCTAAAACAGTGGAGGCTCGTCAGAGGAGGAAGGGGAAGACCATCCTTCTCAGTGAATATCATACAAATAAAAATTGTGAAACATTAAAAAAACAGTACTAAATATATTCACGTCACCAAATAATTAATTAAAACACAGTATTTTGCAATGAACATCTACATTAGCCTCAACAGCACTCTAGGTTAGCACAATGGTGTACCTGGAGGACAGCTAGTTTCCATCCTCCTCTGGGCACATTGACTTCAATACAAAACCTTCCATAGACTTACACAGTAATTATGACATCCTCCAACCTAGAAGAGCCCTTGCAGCATGAACTGACATGTTGTCCACCAAAGGATCAGAGAATGAATCTAGCACTAAAAGCATAAGCTACAGCTAGCAAGCACTGCAGTGCATAACATGTGGCGAGTAGTTGACTCAAAGTGAGAGAAAGACAATAGTCAAACAATTTTTAACAAATTAATTTCTTTAAAAATGAAGGAGAAGCGAGAGAGAGAGAGAGAGAGAGAAAGACAGCTAGCTATATTTCATAGATTTTTCTTCTTCTCACTTTCACTTAGCTTGCGAATGCAGCTAACTAGTTTACCCTGCATAAACACCCAGCTCAAACAGAGATGTTAGCTAGCTGGCTATGGCTATCCAACACTGGAACTCTTCCAAGTCAAGGTGAGCTTTTGGTTTTATTCAGTTATTGCCACCGAGGCCCACCGGTGTAAATGCTAAACTGCTTGCTGACTGTACACTGTACTTCATGATTGTAGCTGGTTTACTAACGTGTTACTTCTAGTAGCTATGTTGACTATGGCGTTAGCTAATATTGTGACAATGATGTAGGCTGTGTGTAGTGGTTAGCATCACTGAAGTCCACAAGCGAAGGGAAAAGGTGAGAGGAGAGCGAGTAGATGCAAGAAGGAATTACAACAAGCAAAATGTTCATGCTGGTTGTACGCGGCTGCTATGAAAGTGAACTGTGTTTGTGTATGATCAAGGGTGTATTCATTCTGGCGATTCTGTTGAAAACCTTTTCTTTGAAAACATTCCTTAAACTGAAGCAAACGGAAGAAAATGGGGATAAACATACCTGAATTTGTCCAAAAGAAACTCTCCTTTGCAACTGTTGGACTAATGATTACACTCTAGATAAGTTAGATGCAGGAAAGAGTGTGCAAGGTGGTATTGAATGTGTCACTGTCTGTCACCTCACTTCTTGTTTTTCTTCGACCTGTGCACCTACGTTATAAACTTTCATTCATATGCTAGGTTGTAGCAACATCATAGGGAAAATGTTAGTATCATGTAGTAGCCTAAACCTATCACTGTTAAACTGAACTGGGTGAATATGAATGACAGCCATCCAATATGCTGTAGTAGAAATAAGGTCATGCTCATGGAAAAAATAATCCTCCTCCCTCATCTTAAACATGACCAATCACCACTGATGAGAGCGGCTTTATTGCAATGCTATTTCTGAATTTCTGCCTGCTTGAATGGCAGTAGCTCAGATACACATAGAACTTCGCTCAAAGATGCACAAAAACAATATACCATTTTAAATGGGTGAATCTTTACTTTAAGATAAGATAACATTTGGACTTTGTTATCACCAATGGGAAATGTTCCCCTTATAAGCACCTTACCCGGCACCCTGTCATAAACATACCAACCCCCCGTATAAATACTGTACCAACCCCCTGTACAAATATCGTACCAACCCCCCGTACACATTCAACAAGAGGCAATGAAGACCCACAGCTGGTCCGTTCTCAGTAATGTCTCTAAAGCAAACAGTATAGGGTTTTCTGACATACAGTAATGTACATTATAAAGTTTTGACGTTTTTTAACTGCTGATTATGAAATAAGGACAAACCTTTGAATAAACAAAGTTATATTAAGCTCAAGTTTAAGCACAAGATTTGTCTAATGTAAAAGGTAAATGTCAAATGATAAAAATCTTTGAGATAAAATCTAAAATCTAGTAGAAATATTGATAAATCCCTTTTAATATTCTATGGACCAATCTAAGACATTTTCTGAGAAGTATAAAACAACACAGAAACATTTATGAAGCCAGACTGAGAACATCTTGCATAAAGCACGTTTTTTAATTGATGTTAATAGGAAGTGAATACATGAGTGACAGGGTGAGAGAACCAATCAGACACAAGGTCATAAAGGTCATAGGTTACAATCTAACCATCATTATGTTCCTTCTAGTGACTGTAGTCGTAGCTGTAGGTGTAGTAGACGGTGCCTTTCTTCAGGTGGCAGGTCTCAGTGTGTGTTCCTGGGCGGATGGTGGTGCTGCAGGTTCCCAGGCGGCGATCTGGTCAAGGCGTCATCATCCCACATCTAATAATAATAATAATTTGTAATAATGATAAACATTTTGATATATATTTTTTAATGTATGTATAGCTGGCTCACTTGGCAGAGTCACCTATATACGTATTTAAAAATCCATTAATTAATTTGTTTGCTTGTTTTTTCATTTGTTTATTCATTCATTCATTTGTTTGTTTACTTGTTCACCTAACAAATAACAAGCCAATCACTGACATTTTCATGTTCACACATCACTGTAGGCTACTTGATATCCAAACAAATGACTGCTGACTGTCTACTGTTTACTGTTTAATTAGTGCTGTGTCTCTGTCCTTTTGTGTTATGATGTCTGTCCTGTCTGTAACATTACTGTACTTCTTCTGTTTTATCCCCCCACCCACCAGTTTGTTGTTGAAAATAAGAATGTTTTGTTAACTGACTGTTCTGGTAAATTAAAGGTGAAATAAATGAATCAATTCACCTTGACGTAGGGGTCTGGCTGGGAGAGGAAGTCGAATAGTAATTATTTAATTTGTTGTGTTGATTTGACTGGCGGTTATTGGAGGGAAACGATTTCCTGAACATCAACGCCATAGTAAAACGCTGTTTTTGGATATAAAGAGTGGACTTTCCAAAAACAGAGGTGAACGACATGCCTAAGCGGGCTGAGCGGGGTACCATGCCGTTGATTCATGAAGATGGCCTGCTCTTTGTATGGATACCAGAGAGGTGGTCATGTGCACAACTATCCACAAGTCCTTCAGTGGCGATCACATCGTAAGGCGTGTGAAGGACGGTACCGAGGCATGAACCACAAAAATGTCCCCATTCCAGCTGCTGTAAAGGACTACAACAAGGGCATGTGGACCTGTCAGACGCACTGATAGGCTACTACAATGTTCTCCACAAGACCATGAAATGGTACAAGACATTTTTCTATCATTTCATCGACATTGCTGTGGTGAATGCCTTCATCCTCCAGAAGGAAATGGCTAAGAGCTGTGGACAGCCCCCCCCATCTCACAGCTAGCCTTCAGAGAGCTGCTCATCCAGGAGCTTGCTAGCTACAGCAAGTCCACTGCATCACCTTCTGTCCCCTCTACCTCTGTCCCCTCTACCTCTGTCCCCTCTACCTCTGTCCCTTCTGCTCCTTCAACCAGCGGCGTTCACATGCTCAGATTAATCTCTGCAGGCATGAATGTGCCTCAGGGCAATAAGAGCACAGTAGGGAGGCGTCATTGTGCCCTTTGTCACAGGAAATGCCCCAGCACCTGCACCACTTGTTCAGTAACCCTATGCTTTACAGCAGAAAGAGACTACTAAGGGCCCTGGCACCAGCAGCACAATATCGTGTAGAGGACTGAGGGTCTTCACAATATTGTAAATAGAAAATGTGTAAATAGTTACCCTTGTTATTTTTTATTTAATGATTAATTATTTATAAATATATATATATACATATTTTTTAAATATATTTTTTGGTGGGGTGTGTTAGAATTGCATTTATGTATTTTGTATTTTCTTCAAAATGTATCATTGTACCAATTCGGCCACTTGGGTACATTTAGGTACATTTGTGTGGGACACCTGGGTGACTTCCTGCTCCATGTCATGTAGCTCGCTCATTCTTGAAGTTATCTGTCTGAAACTTTGCTAAACTATTGCTGCCCTCTTATGTTCTTCATTCAAATTATCCCCAGCATCCTATCTGAATGTTTGGCTGTTTTTGGTCATTTGAAAAATGATGCAACAACAATAAAAAAACAGAAAACGTATGTTTTTTCCTTGTATTATCTTCTACCAGATCTATTGTGTTATATTCTCCTACATTCAATTCACATTTCCACAAAATTCAGAGTGTTTCCTTTCAAATGATACCAAGAATATGCATATCCTTGCTTCTGGGCCTGAGCTACAGGCATTTAGATTAGGGTATGTCTTCAGGCGGAAATTGAGAAGAAGGAGGGATACCCCAAAGAAGTTAAAGAGTTTTGGGAAGAAGAATGTCTTTGTTCTCCATAGGCTCTCTCCCTCCATACACAATGGAAGTGAAGAGAGAGAGTTTCTAGCAGGAATTTATGACCGTTGTAAAACCTGGGATGGAAGAGAGAGTAAGGGGGGGGGGCATGATATACCCCCAAAAGGGCCACGTCGTTACACTGTAAAAGGTAAATGTCGAATGGTTTCAAATCTAGTAGAAATATTGATTCATCTCTTTTAATATGATATGGACCATCTTCTAAGGCATCTTCTGAGAAATCATAAAACATTTCAGAAACATGATAAAGCCAGACTTAGACCATCTTGCTGTAAAGCGAGTTTTTTTAATTGATGCTCTAAGGAAGTGAATACATGAGTGACAGGGTGAGAGAACCAATCAGACACAAGGTTATAAAGGTCATAGGTTACAATCTAACCATCATTCTGTTCCTTCTAGTGACTGTAGTCGTAGCTGTATGTGTAGTACACGGTGCCTTTCTTCAGGTGGCAGGTCTCAGTGTGTGTTCCTCGGCGGATGGTGGTGCTGCAGGTTCCCAGGCGGTGGTCTGGTCCGACGTTATTATCCCACACCTAATAATAATAATAATAATAGTAAAAATAATCATAATAATCCTCCTCCTCATTATTATCATCTTCAACTTCATAATAATAATTGATGGGATTTACGTAGTACTTTTCCAGTGATCAAAGCTCTTTGCATAGTAATGGGGAAACTCACCTCCAGCTTCAGGACAGAATTGTGGATGATGTCTACGAAGTTGAACTCGCCGGGCCAGGTGGGGTTGGCCTGGTTCTTCAGAATGCTGCTCATGCCACCAAAGGCTGGGCCGCACCACACCTAAGGAAGAGAATGTTGTCAGTAGAATTTATTAAACATTTTTACAATTTTATTATTGTGCTTTTAATACTGAATGATTTTTTATGTATGTACAGTTGTCTCACATGAATGAGAAACCTCTTATAAGTATTTTAAAATTAATTAATATGTTTGTTTGTTCATTTGTTCATTCATTTTTTTTATTAGTTCACCTAACAAATAACAAGCCAATCACTAACATTTTCATGGTCACACGTCACTGTAGGCTACTTGATATCCAAACAAATGACTGCTGACTGTCTACTGTTTACTGTTTAATTAGTTCTGTGTCTCTGTCTTTTGTGTTATGATGTCTGTCCTGTTTGTAACATTACTGTACTTCTGTTTTATCTCCCCACCTGCCAGTCCCTCATTGTAAATAAGAATGTTTTGTTAACCTGTTGAGGACAGACGTTCCGCTAGCGGAACCCCGTTCCGCCTGCGGAACCCCTAGCCAACAGCCAATGGCATCGCACAGCGCGAAATACAAAACCAACTAAAATACCACAATTCAATTTTCTCAAACAATCAACTATTTTACATCATTTTAAAGACAAGACTCTTGTTAATCTAACCACATTGTCCGATTTCAAAAAGGCTTTGCAGCCTTTACAGCTAACATTACAGCCTTTACAGCTAACATTAGATTATGTTAGGAGAGTACATAGACACAATTAATCACACAGCCATTTTCCAAGCAAGCATATATGTCACATAAACCCAAACCACAGCTAAATGCAGCACTAACCTAAAAAAATTGCCATTACCGTACTTAGAAGCATGTCAAACGCTGTTTAAAATCAATTTAATAGCGATAATATTCCAACCGGGCAACGTTGTATTCATTCAAAGACTGAAAGAAAAACATGGCGAGTTCTCGTGACCGCGCATCTCCAGTCTCACTGTCCCCAGGCTGACCACTTACAAACTCTGCTCCAATACTTTGCCCAGAGACAGCAGACACCCCATTCCACTTTCTGGCGGCTTTAGAGAGCCAATGGAAGCCTTAGAAAGTGTCACGTTACAGCACAAATGCTGTAATGTTGATAGAGATGCAACAGAAGGACAACAAATTGTCAGACAGGGCACTTCCTGTATGGAATCTTCTCAGGTTTTGGCCTGCCATATGAGTTCTGTTATACTCACAGACACCATTCAAACAGTTTTAGATACTTTAGAGTGCTTTCTATCCAAATCTACTAATTATATGCATATTCTAGTTTCTGGGCAGGAGTAGTAACCAGATTAAATCGGTACGTTTTTTATCCGGCCGTGAAAATACTGCCCCCTATCCCAAAGAAGTTAACTGACTGTTCAGGTTAAATAAAGAATAAATATCTGAATCAATTCACCTTGACGTAGGGGTCTGGCTGGGAGAGGAAGTCTCCTTTCAGGTTGGAGGCACTAAGGCCCCACACCCTGACGTGGCCGTCATACAGGTCACAGTGTACAAGAGCCAGGGTGCATAGCACCAGCAGTCCCAGGGACAGAGAGAGAGAGGCCATGGTACACTGTCAGAGAGAGAGGAGGGGAAGGGAGGGGAGGGGAGAGGAGAGGAGAGGAGAGGAGAGGAGAGGAGAGGAGAGGAGAGGAGAGGAGAGGAGAGGAAGGGAGGGGAAGGTATAAACATGTCCATAAGAGCTTGAAACTAACACTACAAACTGTATTCTGACAGAAGTAAAAATAGAGTTGAAAGATCAGGATATATTATCAGTGTTAAGAGATTAGTCAGTGGAAGAAGAGAGAGATAGACAGACAGGGAGAGAATAATAAATGGAAGACACCAGAACAATCCTGAATCAGCGGAAATACAGGCTCTTATTTAATTGCAGATAGTGGCATTTCAGAAGTGTGTTTGATTTCCACAACAGCGTATCCTAGATGGAGGGAGATGACACTCGATATAGAAACTGCCATGGTGTTACACATTCAGTTCTGACAGCTAACCTGGCTGAGAAGTCATCCAGTGTACTCAACCAAACTGACATTTCATTTCTATATCTGCTATTGTGCAAATCTAAAATAGCTTTTTGGAAAGCCACTCACTTGCAAAGAGCCAGATATATATATATATATATATATATATATATATATATATATATATATATATAGAGAGAGAGAGAGAGAGAGAGAGAGAGAGAGAGAGAGAGATGAACAGAAGAACAGCACCAGTACAACAGATCATGTCTTACCTGGATATTCTTGAGCTGGACGTCTGTCTTCTCTAGTCACCCAACTGCTGATGGTCCTTACTGTGCCATGTAGCTGTTTATAAAGATCTCACCCCCCCCCCCCCCACCCCCCCAGGTGGTATGATGACCCACAGATGGTACATAGAACAACTTAGTGATGACTCAATCAATGAAAACACACCCTATATTACCAAGAGACATATGGAAGCCTGTAAGGTGTAACAACAAATTCTGAGACTATCTGAAATGCTGATTGAACAAATTGTATTCCAGATAATGTCGAAAGGCCAGCCCAGTGAATAAACAGTTAGGTGAGGGAGAGGGCAATGCTATGGGTGGACATGGTAAATAGTACTGCATAGAATCTGTAATTCATCAGTAATACCATTGATCACTATCTATAGGAAGACAACAGGCGCCACATAGCCCACTGCTTCAGTAGGAGTGGTATTGTAAGAACCACTCCTACAGTGACAATGTATGAGTCCCAAATGGCACCCTATTCCCTATATAGTGCACTACTGGTCAAAAGTAGTTCACTATAAAGTGAATAGGGTGTAATGTGGGACAAAGCCTTTACACACTACAGTTATATCACTCACTCTGTGGCGCCACATACAAACACTGTCTCTGGCTTCAATAGAAGCTTCATCCCAGGGCCCTATCAACCGGATGAGTTGTGAAACCTCTTGGTTTTATCCTCAATCACTTTGAATGCAGTGAATCCACTAGTGGTTAATATTCCAAGATCTAATTAATACACTTTTTGTATTAAAGAAGTACAGAAGTGCCACGTCCTGACCATAGAGAGCTTGTATTTTTCTATGGTAGAGTAGGGCAGGGCGTGACTGGGGTTTTTTGTCCAGTTTATTTATTTATATGTTTTGGTTCTAGTTTATTTTTTCTATGTTGGGGGTTTTGTCTAGTTTATTTATTTATATGTTTGGTTCTAGTTTCTTTTTTTATGTTGGGGTTTTTGTCTAGTTAAAATGTCTATGTTGTGCTTTAGGTGCCTTTTTCTAGGTTGGTGTTTTATCCGTATCATTCCCATTTAGAGGCCACTGGTCATCGTTGTCTCTAATTGGGGATCATATTTAAGTTGTTGTTTTTCCCACTAGTGTTTGTGGGAGATTATTTGAAGTTAGTTTTTCTTGCATCTCTTTGTCATGGTTTGTTGTTTCTTTGTTGTATAGTTTATTGTATGTTTTGCATAGTTTCACAGATAAATAAATATGTGAAACGATACACACGCTGCGCCTTGGTCTCGTTCATACGACAGCCATGACAAGAAGTCTACAGAGCTAATTAAGGTGTTATAATATGCGTCACTCCCACAGTGACAACATACACTGACTACAGAACATAACCCTCTCTCTCTTCTCTCTGTGGCGCCACACACAAACACAGGCTGAACTCTTATCTTTTAGCAGCAGCCGTCTGTCTGTCTGTGCTACAGGATCTTAGCCATATCTGCAAATAGATTTTTTGAATGTTTGAATTATGTTAATATTCACTTTAGAATGTTGTTATTGTGATGTCATCCCACAGCTGAAGCACACCCATGTTGATCTAGACTACAGCTTTCTGTCATCTTATCAGAGAGGGGTTTGAGATGCAGTTATAAAACGGGCTGTTATTGATTAGTCACTTACCTAAAAGTGCTGAAACAGGAGGTAGATATTTACTAAAAGATGGTAATTTTGTGGAGACTGTGTGTAAAGTCTCTCAAAATTTCTGAAATTCATAAATAAAGCTAAAAATGTTTAATCAATGACAAATATTAAGACAGTTGAGGGTTCCCTGCCCCAGGAAGCATTCCATACTATGGGCTCCATCTATAACTGTGGTGGAACAGGTCCCCAGGTGGTCGTCAGCTGATCTGTAACTGTGGTGGAACAGGTCCCCAGGTGGTCGTCAGCTGATCTGTAACTGTGGTGGAACAGGTCCCCAGGTGGTCGTCAGCTGATCTGTAACTATGGTGGAACAGGTCCCCAGGTGGTCGTCAGCTGATCTGTAACTGTGGTGGAACAGGTCCCCAGGTGGTCGTCAGCTGATCTGTAACTGTGGTGGAACAGGTCCCCAGGTGGTCGTCAGCTGATCTGTAACTATGGTGGAACAGGTCCCCAGGTGGTCATCAGCTGATCTGTAACTGTGGTGGAACAGGTCCCCAGGTGGTCATCAGCTGATCTGTAACTATGGTGGAACAGGTCCCCAGGTGGTCATCAGCTGATCTGTAACTGTGGTGGAACAGGTCCCCAGGTGGTCGTCAGCTGACACATCATTGTCCCACACCTCCAGCTTCGGGTTGTCATTGACCTCCACATCATTGCAGATGAACTTGTTACTCCAGGCAGGGTCAGAATTGTTGTTAATGATTTCTTTATTGCCAGGAGTGATGGCTCAACAACAAACCTTTACGAAGCCATTGGCTTTGGACCATGAATCGCTTTTAAGACTGTACACCTTGACTTACCCACTATGGAGGTTAGCCAGGGCACACAGTAACAGCAGGCAAAAGGACTGAGAGAGAGAGGAGGAAATGGCTCACAGCGAGGGCTCTATTGAAGAAGGACAACTAGGAATGAGAGAGATAAAGAGAGAGAGAGAGAGTGAGAGAGATAAAGAGAGAGAGAGAGACGGAGAGAGAGAGAAAGAGAGAGAGAGAGAGAGAGAGAGAGAGAGAGAGAGAGAGAGAGAGAGAGAGATGGAGAGAGAGAGAGAGAGAGAGATGGAGAGAGAGAGAGAGAGAGTTTTGGAAACATCTAAAATACAGTGACCCCCTCTCATATCATTACCAAGCCCTGCAATGCCAAGAGCTGAGCAAAGAAAAGAGTCCCCTCATCCAGCTGGTCCTGGGGCTGAGTTCACAAACCTGTTCTACTAACACACTGAAGCCTCAGGACCAGAACATCCAATCAATCAGCATAAACCAAATTACAACACAGTCAAAACAAAACTACATTGCTTATTGGGAAACACAAGCACAAACACAAAGCAAAATGCAGTGCTATCTGGCCCTAAATCGACAGTACACTATGGCTAAATATTTGACCATGGTTACTGATCAAAACCTTAGAAAAACCTTGACAAAGTACAGGCTCAGTGAGCACAGCCTTGCCATTGAGAAGGGTAGACACAGGAAAACCTGGCTCCCTGTAGAGGAAAGGCTGTGCAACCACTGCACAACAGCAGAACCTGAGACGGAGCTGCATTTCCTGACAAAATGTACAAAATATAAAACAATTAGAGAGTGTCATTTCCCCAAATTTGAAATCCTTATTCAAGGTTTTAAAGACCTCTCTGATGAGGATAGGCTACCCATCCTGTTGGGGGAGGACGCAGAGAGCTGTGGGTTGGCAGCGCACTACATTGCTGACTGCCATAAGTTGAGGGACAGTGTCTGACAGACCAATAAACCTGCACATGTCCTCAACTGTATGATTATTGTTATTGTTGAATGTATGGTTATATTGACCGTTGGTTATTGTTGTTACTGTTGTCCCGTTGACAATTTTTGATTCTCATTTTTATTTATTTTTTATATTGTAAATATCCAAAGTAAGCTTTGGCAATATGTACATTGTTACGTCATGCCAATAAAGCCAATTGAATTGAATTGAATTGAATTGAGAGAGAGGGAGTGAGAGAGAGAGAGTGAAAGAGAGAGAAAAATGCTCAGAACAGCAACACAATTAGACCCAACCGAATCATGAGAAAACAATAAGATAATTACTCAACACATTGGAAAGAATTAACCCAAAAATTAAAAAGGGACGTTTCTTTTTTTTGCTGAGTTTAGAAGCAGTACTAGTAGTGTAGAAGGCTCAACGACACTACTGTAGTCGGAGGAAAGGAAGCTGGGAAAGGAAGAAAGGGAGCTAGGAAAAGAGAGGAAAGGATGCTAGGGAAGGAGGAACGGAAAGGTAGTTAGGATAGGAGGAAAGGGAGCTAGAAAAGTGAATCAGGAAAGGAGGACATATATCAAGGAAAGGAAGCTAGGAAAAGAGGAAAGGAACCTAGGAAAGAAGAAGAGTAAAGGAAATTAGGAAAGAAAGCAAGGAAATTAGGAACGGTATCTAGAAAAGGTAAAGAGGAAAGGAAGCTAGTGAAGGAAAAGGGGCAATAAAAAGGAGGAGAAGATGCTACGGAAAGGAGGGAAGGAAATTAGAAAAAGATAGGAGGAAGAGAGCTAGGAAAGCGAAGGAGCGGACGAAAGGAGCTGTACTTGTACATCAAGCTGCCTCATGCTACAGAATCAGGAGATGGACTCCTGACCCTAATTTCCTCCAATTGTACACATTTACTTTTGTCATGTGTACAATAGAGACAAATTACCAGTTTTATAGCTTATCTCATGTTATTCTAGTCAACACATTTTGCCAGGCTGAAATAAACTTTTTGGCAGTTTTAAAGCCAATTTCCTTCTATTCTACACATTTTGCGATGAGACTAGCAGATGATATTGCAGTTGTAGTGAAATGCTTTTGTTCCTTACTCCAACAGTGCAGTAATATCTAACAATATACAAATCTAAAAGTAAAAGAATTTAATTAAGAAATGTGTAAATATTAGGACAAGCAATGTCAGTGTCTGTAGTATAAATATACACATATATATACAGTTGAAGTCGGAAGTTTACATACACTTAGGTTGGAGTCATTAACACTTGTTTTTCAACCACTCTACAAATTTCTTACTAACAAACTATAGTTTTGGCAAGTCGGTTAGGACATCTACTTTGTGTATGGCACAAGTAATTTGTCCAACAACTGTTTACAGACATATTATTTCACTTATAATTCACTGTATCACAATTCCAGTGGGCCATAAGTTGACATACACTAAATTGACTGTGCATTTAAACAGCTTGCAAAATTCCAGAAAATGATGTCATGGCTTTAGAAGCTTCTGATAAGCTAATTGACATAATTTGAGTAAATCGGGGGTGTACCTGTGGATGTATTACAAGGCCTACCTTCAATCTCAGTGCCTCTTTGCTTGACATCATAGGAAAATCAAAAGAAATCAGCCAAGACCTCAGAAAAAAACGTGTAGACCTCCACAAGTCTGGTTCATCCTTGGGAGCAATTTCCAAACGCCTGAAGGTACCACGTTCATCTGTACAAATAATAGTACGCAAGTATAAACACCATGGGACCACGCAGCCATCATACCGCTCAGGAAGGAGACGTGTTCTGTCTCCTAGAGATGAACGTACTTTGGTACAAAAAGTGCAAATCAATCCCAGAACAACAGCAAAGGACCTTGTGAAGATGCTGGAGGAAACAGGTACAAAAGTATCTATATCCACAGTAAAACGTGTCCTATATCGACATAACCTGAAAGGCCGCTCAGCAAGGAAGAAGCCACTGCTCAAAAACCGCCATAAAATAGCCAGACTACGGTTTGCAACTGCGCATGGGGACAAAGATCGTACTTTTTGGAGAAATGTCCTCTGGTCTGATGAAACAAAAATAGAACTCTTTGGCCATAATGACCATCGTTATGTTTGGAGGAAAAAGGGGGAGGCTTGCAAGCCAAAGAACACCATCCCAACCGTGAAGCACGGGTGTGGCAGAAACATGTTGTGGGGGTGCTTTGCTGCAGGAGGGACTGGTGCACTTCACAAAAAAAATGGAATCATGAGACAGGAAAATGATGTGGATATATTGAAGCAACATCTCAAGGCATCAGTCAGGAAGTTAAAGCTTGGTCACAAATGGACAATGACCCCAAGCATACTTCCAAAGTTGTGGCAAAATGGCTTAAGGACAACAAAGTCAAGGTATTGGAGCGGTCATCACAGAGCCCTGACCTCAATCCTATAGAAAATGTGTGGGCAGAACTGCGAGCAAGCAAGGAGGCTTACAAACCTGACTCAGTTTCACCAGTTCTGTCAGGAGGAATGGGCCAAAATTCACCCAACTTATCGTGGGAAGCTTGTGGGAGGCTACCTGAAACATTTGACCCAAGTTAAACAATTTAAAGGCAACGCTACAAAATACTAATTGAGTGTATGTAAACTTCTGACCCACTGGGAATGGGATGAAAGAAATGATAGCTGAACTAAATAATTCTCTCTACTATTATTCTGACATTTCACATTCTTAAAATAAAGTGGTGATCCTAACTGACCTAAGACAGGGCAGTTTTAGTAGGATTAAATGTCAGGAATTGTGTAAAACTGAGTTTAAAGTTTTGGTTCCAACAGCCCTGTCTTTGTGAGACGCAGAGTAGGTGAACGGATGATCCCTGCATGTGGGGATCCCACCATGAAGCATGGAGGAGGAGGTGTGATGGTGTGGGGGTGCTTTGCTGGTGACAGTGGTTTATTTAGAATTCAAAGCACACATAACCAGCATGGCTACCACATCATTCTGCAGCGATACGCCATCCCATCTGGTTTGCACTTAGTGGGACTACAATTTGTTTTATCAGCAGGACAATGACCCAAAACACACCTCCAGGATGTGTAAGGGCTATGTGTGATTATCCAATGGGCTGTCACGTTAGAAATGACCACACTGTGATTATCCAATGGGCTGTCACGTTATTAATGACCACACTGTGATTATCCAATGGGTTGTCACGTTATTAATGACCACACTGTGATTATCCAATGGGCTCTGGTGTTATTAATGACCACACTGTGATTATCCAATGGGCTCTGGTGTTATTAATGACCACACTGTGATTGTCCAATGGGTTGTCTTGTTGTTACTGATAGCAATGCCGTGAAAAATCATCTTCTCACCGTTGGCCAGGCTCCATCACCTAATCAGTTTGAGATACTGTTGTAATTTCACACACATTTTTACCAATTCTCTATCTGTCATCAATAACTACCTTGATTGAAAGAAGTTAATTTCTGCCTCTGTGGTGTCGTGGTACAAGCAGGGGTGGGAGAAGGTCACGGATACGCAAAGCAGACCAAACCTGGATATCAGTCCATTGAAAAACATGCACGCACGCACACACGCACACACGCACACACACACACACACACACACGGAAGATCCTGAGGAATGACCTCACTGCTCAGTCAGGGATGTGGAGACATACCATCATACCATCCTCATAAATAAGGATACTCTTGTGAATCCTCTGCTGAAGTAGGTAAAGGAGGAGGAGTGCAGACTCCTCTACCTAATAATGAATTAACACTCTACTCAACCTCTCGACCACTCATTAGTTTCCCGGTCACTGACATACATTTTATTCAATGAGAGATTCACATTTGGGCAAAAGTCTGTCCTTTCCTCTACTCCTCTGTCCTCCTCTATAAGTCGTGCTGAATAAGAACGTCTGCTGAATGACTAAAATGTAAATGTAATGCTCTGCTCTCAGATGTTTTCCGGTTCAAGAACCTCCATTAGACAGTCAACAAAAACAGTCAACAGAAACCACCTGTTGTTGGAAAGCAGTCTCTACTCTGAGGTGCTTTTTGGACACGGTTCCTGATCTAGACCCGTATTCATGAAGCGTGTTCATAACAGTTTGACTTTTTAGATCATATTGAAGCAGATTGTTCTGGACTGAGAAAACCTGATCTTTGATCAGCACTCCTAATCTAAGACACGTTATGAATAAGGGACAGGTCTCCGCTGATCTTAAAGCAGTAAAATACTACTTGAGGAAAAGTCTAAAGGTATTTGGTTTAAAATATACTTATGTATCAAAAGTAAATGTAATTTCTGAAATATACTTAAGTATCAAAACTATAAATCATTTCTTACTCCTTATATCAAGCCAACCAGACGGACGGCACAATTTTTATTAATTTTTATTTTTGGGATAGCCAGGGGCACACTCCAAAACTAGAAGATAACATTTACAAATAAACATTTGTCTTTAGTGAGTACGCCAGAGCAGAGGCAGTGGGGATAAGTTCTCTTGATAAGTGTGTGAATTTGACCATTTCCCTGTGCTGCTAAGCATTCAACATTTAATCAGTACTTTGGGGTGTCAGGGAAAATGCATGGAGTAAAAAATACATTATTTTCTTTAGGAATCAAATCAAATCAAATTTGATTGGTCACTTACACATGGTTAGCAGATGTCAATGCGAGTGTAGCGAAATGCTTGTGCTTCTAGTTCCGACCGTGCAGTAATATCTAACAAGTAATCTAACAATTTCACAACAACTACCTTATACACACAAGTGTAAAGGAATGATTAAGAATATGTACATATAAATATATGAATGAGTGATGGCCGAATGGCATAGGCAAGATGCAGTTGATTGTATAGAGTACAGTATATACATATGAGATGAGTAATGTAGGGTATGTAAACATTATATAAAGTGGCATTGTTTAAGTGACTAGTGATACATTTATTACATCCAATTATTTATTATTAAAGTGCCTAGCGATTGAGTCTGTATGTTGGCAGCAGCCACTCAATGTTAGTGATGGCTGTTTAACAGTCTGATGGCCTTGAGATAGAAGCTGTTTTTCAGTCTCTCGGTCCCAGCTTTGATGCACCTGTACTGACCTCGCCTTCTGGATGATAGCGGGGTGAACAGGCAGTGGCTTGGGTGGTTGTTGTCCTTGATGATCTTTTTGGCCTTCCTGTGACATCGGGTGGTGTAGGTGTCCTGGAGGGCAGGTAGTTTGCCCCCGGTGATGCGTTGTGCAGAGCTCACCACCCTCTGGAGAGCCTTGCGGTTGTGGGAGGAGCAGTTGCCGTACCAGGCGGTGATACAGCCCGACAGGATGCTCTCGATTGTGCATCTGTAAAAGTTTGTGAGTGTTTTTGGTGACAAGCCGAATTTCTTCAGCCTCCTGAGGTTGAAGAGGCGCTGTTGCGCCTTCTTCACCACGCTGTCTGTGTGGGTGGACCATTTCACTGTAATTAAGTGATTTGTCAAAAAATATGAATAGTGAAGTACAGTACAGATGCTCAAAAAAACTACTTAAGTAGTACTTTAAAGTATTTTTTACTGATGTATTTTACACCACCATCTGAAAGGCATCACTGGCGACATATCTTAGCAGTCCTACTCTGAGAAGCTTTAGGAATCCTAGCCAGCAGTTCTCTATACAACAGCGCCCCCATCTGGTGTGATGAAGTCATATTTTTGTTGTGGTTGATTAATGTACCATGTTGAATTATTATTCAGTTCATTTCCACATGGGGGGGTCATATGTAACTGTAAGTATAACAGATAAGTTTTGACGTTGTGAGTTCCCATGCTGATGGTGATGCTGCAGCTTAGCTTCCCATCATGTCATCCCAGGTTGCATCCTTAAGATAACATAGCATAAGGACTTAATTATCACCATGGGGAGATGTTGTATTTATCTGAAATGCTGATTATGAAAGAAGGGCCAAACCTTAGAATAACCAAAAGGTATATTACACTCAGGTTTAAGCACAAAAATGGTATACTGTTGTGTCGTTGACTATCATTAAATGTGAAGACTGTATATTATTCTCTGTGTAATTTTATTACGCGTTTAAAATTATCATGCAATTTTAATTAACTAGGAAGTTGGGGCACCACGGGAAAATATTTAAAGTGTCTCTATTTCCTGAATTAACTCTTCAGATATTTTCATATCTTATCGATTACAGTCACTTATTATTGTATTATCACCTCATCAGTCATATTCTGAATGTCGCAAACCCTTGGATGTCTGCACCAACCCTAGCATAGATCATGAATCAGCGATATACAAATTGGTTTAATAATTTATTTACTGACTAACTAATCAAATCACAGAATTACATAAACACACACACAATTAGTTCACACATGGGTTACTACATGATACAAAGGAAAAGTCCCTACCGGATGAAACCGATATGACGGCTTGGTAGACAAAGGAAAGGGGATGGGGACCGATCAAGAGCAGGAAACTCATAGCTGATAACTACACTCATAGAAATTGTTAATACTTTGAATATGAACAACGGCTCATTCGAAAATAAATTTCAGTTTACATATTTACGAGCATATGTCTTGTTGTCTCTCTATGTGGTTTCTGGTCCATCTGCTGGAGAGTCGACAGAAAAGTCTCTATTTGCGTTCCCCAGGAGTCACAGTCTGTCACAGTTGTTATATGGATACTTGAGAGTACCATTCGGAACTGTTCTTAGATCGGCTGCGTTTACCAGACTAAAGTATTTAAACAGCTGCAGTCTGAATAATTATTCTTTAGTTTATAGAGTTGTATCCATTTCAACGTGGGGACTCTGTCCTGGCGTTCTCTGACTCTAGTTTTTGAATTGCCAACCATTTCAAGATTGTAGCGACAGCTTTGTTTTTTTCTGGTCTTCTTAACCATTCGAGACGTCCAGCTTACCGTGGGCCTCTTTGACAAGAGTAGTACTTCTTCTCTGTTGAAAGTTTCAGAGTACCAGCCATTTCAACGTGGGAACTCCCTGTCCCGGCGTTAACTTGACTAAATGTATATTTTGTCACGAGTCCTTTTATTCTGGAGTAGAAAAGGGTGGTTCCATGACACCTGATGTAATGTCTGGCTCACTGGGGCGTGGCCACTGACTAGTTAAACTTGATATGAAAATTCATACTCTCATTTAGAAAGCTAACATCACATTTCATCTTTTCACAAATAGTTTCATATGTGATCACATACATTTCACAACATTTAGATGTAAACCCCATAGTTGATAAGTGCACACAACCAAAGACACAGTAATGTGTGTTTCCTGTCCTTCATGAGATCTCCAAATGAAACAAACTCAACATGACTGTCCCTTAAGTGTTCACGGACCATTCCCAAATTCTCAAAAATATAAATATTGTTTACTTCTCCAATTTTGGGGATTAGGAGTTTTGGGAAGAAGAATATCTGTTCTCCACAAGCTCTCTCCCTCCATATTCCATGGCAGCGAAGAGAGAGAGTTTCTAGCAGGAATTTATGACCGTTGTAAAACGTGGCGTGGGAGAGAGAGTAAGGGGGGCATCAATGGCGGACTGGCCGTCGGGAGCACCGGGACATTTCCCGGTGGCCTGAGGGTCGTTTTGGGTTGCCGTGAATAGTCAACTTGACCAGCAATAATATAGCAAGCAGGAAGGAGTTGACGGAGAAGCCACGCATCAGGCGCGACTCTCACTCTCTCGCTGCATTGTCCCTGTGCCAAAAACGACATCAGGTCTCTCCGCGACGCACATAGCAACCATTTACCTGCTTCTCTGCACATAGCATTTTCGACAAGTCGCACGGTGAAATTGACGGTCAGAAAAGGAAAGGTGGAGCGGAGAGGGAGAGAATAAAAAAAGAAAGGCCCTTGCCACAGACGCAACTAAATGCTGCAAAATAAGCGACATGTTCGCCAGTAAGGGACCAGGTCAGTCAAAAACACTAGCTAAAACACATACTGACACACACACACGACTCCCAGCATGGCTAGCTAAGAAGCCTAGATAACAATAGTGTCACAACGGCCGGTAGGCTAAACAGTTTGCACGGCTTACGTGTTCGTGGAGGAATTATATCATAGCAATGAGTGCAACATAGCGATCATAATACAGTGAGGGAAAAAATTTTTTGATCCCCTGCTGATTTTGTACGTTTGCCCACTGACAAAGAAATTATCAGTCTATAATTTTAATGGTAGGTTTATTTGAACAGTGAGAGACAGAACAATGACAAAAAAATCCAGAAAAATGCATGTCAAAAATGTTATAAATTGATTTGCATTTTAATGAGGGAAATAAGTATTTGACCCCTCTGCAAAACATGACTTAGTACTTGGTGGCAAAACCCTTGTTGGCAATCACAGAGGTCAGAGGTCAGAGGCTGACGTTTGGCAACTCGAACCTTCAGCTCCCTCCACAGATTTTCTATGGGATTAAGGTCTGGAGACTGGCTAGGCCACTCCAGGACCTTAATGTGCTTCTTCTTGGGCCACGTTGTGACACTGTAAAAGGTAAATGTCGAATGGTAAAAAGCTTTGACATAAGATCTCAAATCTAGTAGAAATATTGATGATCTCTTTTAATTAGCTGTGTACCATCTTCTAAGGCATCTTCTGAGAAATCCTAAAACAATTCAGAAACATGATGAAGCCAGACTGAGACCATCTTGACGTAAAGCAAGTTTTTTTTTTATTCTATAAGGAAGTGAATACATTGAGAGAAAGTGTGAGAGAACCAATCAGACACAAGTTCACAAAGGTCATAGGTTACAATCTAACCATCATACTGTTCCTTCTAGTGACTGTAGCCGTAGCTGTAGGTGTAGTAGACAATGCTTTTCTTCAGGTGGCAGATCTCAGTGTGTGTTCCTGGGCGGATGGTGGTGGTGCAGATTCCCAGGCGGCGATCTGGTCCGATGACATCATCCCACACCTAATAATAATAATAGTAAAAATAATCATAATAATCTTCCTCCTCCTCATCTTCATTATCATCTTCATCATCATAATAATAATTGATGGGATTTACATAGTGCTTTTCCAGTGCTCAAAGCTCTTTGCATAGTAAGGTGGGAAACTCACCTCCAGCTTCAGGACAGAGTTGTGGATGATGTTTGCGAAGTTGAACTCGTCGGTCCAGGTGGGGTTTTCCTGTTTCTTCAGAATGCTGCTCTTGCCATGAAAGGATGAACCGCACCACACCTGAGGAAGATAATGTTGTCAGTAGACTTTATTAAACTTTTTTAAAAATTATTATTGTCCATTAAATAGTAAATGATTGTTAATGTATGTACAGATGGCTCACATGAATGATGGACCAGTATATGTATTTTATAATTCATTCATTCATTCATTTGATTGTTTGTTCATTTTTATTTTACTAATTCTTCACCTAACAAGTAACAAGCCAATCACTGACATTTTCAAGGTCACATGTCGCTGTAGCCTACTTGATATCCAAACAAATGACTGCTGACTGTCTACTGTTTACTGTTTGATTAGTGCTGTGTCTCTGTCCTTTTGTCTTGTGATGTCTGTCCAATCTGTAACATTACTGTACTTCTTCTGTTTTATCACCCCACCTGCCCGTCCCTCATTTTATATAACAATGATTTGTTAACTGACTCTTCGGGTTAAATAAAGGTGAAATAAATTAGTAAATTCACCCTGACGTAGGGGTCTGGTTTTGAGAAAAAGCGTCCTTTCAGGTTGGAGGCACGAATACCATACACCCTGATGGGGCCGTCATGCAGGTCACAGTGTACAAGAGCCAGGGTGCATAGCACCAGCAGTCCCAGGGACAGAGAGAGAGAGGCCATGGTACACTGTCTGAGAGAGAAGAGGGGAGGGGAGGTGACAGGAGGTGATGGTATAAACATGTCATAAGAGCTTGAAACTAACACTACAAACTGTATTCTGAGAGGAGTCCAACATTTTGTTGAAAGATCAGGATATATTATCAGTGTTAAGAGATTAGTAAGTGGAGGACGAGAGAGAGAGAGACGGACAGAGAGAGAGACGGACAGAGAGAGAGAGAGAGAGAGAGAGAGAGACGGACAGAGAGAGAGAGAGAGACGGATAGAGAGAGATAGAGAGAGAGAGACAGAGAGAGAGACAGAGAGAGAGAGAGAGAGAGAGAGAGAGAGAGAGAGAGAGAGAGCGAGAGAGAGAGAGAGACGGACAGAAAGAGAGATGCACAAGAACAATCCTGAATCAGCAGAAATGCAGGCTCTTATTCAATTGCAGATAGTGGCTTTTCAGAAATGTGTTTGATTTAAAAACAAGCATATCCTGGATCGAGGGAGATGACACTTGATATAGAAACTGTAATGGTGTTACACATTCAGTTCTGACAGCAAACCTGGCTGAGAAGTCATCCAGTGTACTCAACCAAACTGACAATCAATTTCTATATCTGCTATTCTGCCCATCTATAAGCGCTTTTTGGAAAGCCACTCACTGTCTGCAATCGACTGAATCCCAGCCACAGTCTACAGAGATAAGAACGGTAAGATGGATGCCCACACAGAGAGAGAGAGGTGGAAGAATATAACAGCACCAGAACAACAGATCATGTCTTACCTGGATATTCTTGAGCTGGACGTCTGTCTTCACTAGTCACCCAACTGCTGATGGTCCTTACTGTGCCATCTAGCTGTTTATAAAGATCCCAGCCCCCCCCCCCCCCACCTACCCCCCAGGTGGTATGTTGACCCACAGGTGGTATGTAGGACTACTTAACCAATGAGAGGACACCCTATATTCCCACGAGACGTATGGAAGCCTGTGAGATGTAACAACAAATTCTGATACAATCTGAAATGCTGATTGAACAAATTGTATTCCAGGCAATGTTAAAAGGCCAGCCCAGTGAATAAACAGTTAGATAAGGGAGAGGGCATTGCTAAGGGTGGAGATGGTAAATAGTACTGCATAGAATCTGTAATTCATCAGTAATACCATTAATCATTATATACAGTGCATTCAGAAAGTATTCAGACCCCTTGACTTTTTCTACATTTTGTTTCATTACGGCCTCATTCTTAAATTCATTAAAACAATTTTTTCGTACCAATCTACACACATTACCCCATAATGACAAAGTGGAAACAGATTATTAGAAATTTTACCAAATGTATTGAAAATATTAAACACAAATACCTCATTTACATAAGTATTCAGACTCTTTGCTTCCAGACTCGAAATTGAGCTCAGGTACATTCTGTTTCCATTGATCATCCTTGAAATGTTTCTACAACTTGATTGGAGTCCAACTGTGGTAAATTCAATTGATTGGACATGATTTGGGAAGGCACACCCCTGTCTATATAAAGTCCCACAGTTGACAGTACATGTCAGAGCAGAAATCAAGCCGTAAGATAGAAGAAATTGTACGTAGAGCTCTGAGACAGCATTGTGTTGACCAAAAATCACATTTAAGATTCCTGGCACTGAGACTATACACCTTGACTTACCAGGACACACATCAGCATCAGGCCCAAGGACAAAGAGAGAGAGAGAGAGAGGAGGACATGGCTCACAGCAAGGGAAGGATGGAAGAAGGACAACTAGGAGAGAGAGAATTTCCCAACTCCAGTCCTCAAGTACCCCCGACATCACACATTTTTGTTGTATCCCAGGACAAAAACACCTGATTCAATGTGTCAAGGACTCAACTGAAGCACTAGGAGAGAAAGAGTGAGACAGAGAGAGAGAGAGAGAGACAGACAGAGAGAGAGAGAGAAAGAGAGAGAGATTTCTATCAAAATTTTGTAAATATATTGAACAAAAATATAAACGCAACATGCAACCATTTCTAAGAGAGTGAGAAAGAGAGCGAGTGAGAGAGAGAGAGAGAGAGAGAGAGAGAGAGAGAGAGAAGGGAGGAAGAGAGAGAAGGGAGAGAGAGTGAGAGAGAGAGTGAGAGAGAGAGAGATTTTTATAAAAATGTTGTAAATATACTGAACAATAATATTAACGCAACATGCAACCATTTCTAAGATTTCATTGGTTGTTCTCTGTTTTTAATGATCATATTTTGTCTTCTGATAGTTGCTTCAGAGTTGTTCAATGTAAAAGGCTATAGGATCCGTCCCACTGTTTTTAAAGTCTGATTTATATACAGTTTCATAGAAACGTTTTAATTTGGCATTAATAGCATTGTTGTTTCTAATTACTAATCTTTGAAAATTATAACTGGTTCAGAATGTATGTATTTTCTGAGAGATGCAACATATTTACCAGGTTAAGTTGCTATTAACTACTATGTTTGATTTGAGTTTAACCTGTAATGGTTGGCTCTCTTCAGAAGTAACATTTCAAAAATTGTATTTTCTTCTTTACCTTGTAAACATATTTTTTCTGGTATTTTTCTAACACAGTGATTTATCTTTCTCTGTATCAGGGGGTGGCTTTTTCTATCCTCTGTGTCTACATTTGTAATGGTAAAGGTTCCAAAAATTATTGTTTAAGTATTTCCTAAAATTCCATTCTAGAAGATACACTCTGTTCATTCTCCAAATGTTTGTGATAAATGTATTTTCTGGAGTAATTAAGCATAATACCGGAGAATGATCTGATATCTCTATATAGTAATTTTTTATCCATTAATTTGTTGAGTGCATTTTTTTTAAATAAAAAATGTAGTAAATTCTTGGATAGCATTTCTTACTTTAAGAAAAAAAGGAATAGTCTTTTGCAGTAGGAAATTGTAATCCTCAGGTGCCATACAAATTATTTGCAGAGACTACATTTTAAATCTCTGTAAATAAATCTGCCTGTTTTATTACTATAGAGTGCTTTCAGAAAGTATTCAGACCCCTTGACTTTTTCCACATTTTGTTACATTACAGCCTTATTCTAAAGTGGATGAAAGGAAACAAATTCCTCAGAAATCTACAAACAATACAAACAATGAAAAAATGAAAACAGGTTTTTAGAAATGTTTGCAAAACAGAAATTCCTTATTTACATAAGTATTAAGACCCATTTATTTATTTTTTGTTATCCTTTATTTAACTAGACAAGTCAGTTAAGAACGAAATCTTATTTACAATGACGGCCTACCAAAAGGCAAAAGGCCTCCTGCGGGGATGGGGGCTGGGATAAAAAATATAAATAAATTAAATTAAAATGTTTGACAAAACACACATCACGACAAAAGAGACAACACAACACTACATAAAGAGAAACCTGAGACAACAACATAGCATGGCAGAAACACATGACAACAAAGCATGGTAGCAAGACAACATGGCAGAAACACAACATGGTAGCAGCACAAAACAGGGTACAAACATTATTGGGCACAGACAACAGCACAAAGGGCAAGAAGGTAGAGACAACAATACATCACATAAAGCAGCCACATCCATTTGCTATGGGACTCGAAATTGGAATTGTCCGTAGAGCCCTGAGACAGGATTGTGTCGAGGCACAGATCTGGGAAAGGGTGCCAAAAAAATACTACAGCATTGACGGTCTACAAGAACACAGTGGATTCCATCAAGAAGTTTGGAACCACCAAGACTCTTCCTAGAGCTGTTGTCTTAGGTCTCTCTTTATGTAGCAATCGGGGGAGAAGGGCCTTGGTCAGGGAGGTGACCAAGAACCCAAGGGTCACTCTGACAGAGCTCTAGAGTTCTTCTGTGGAGATGGGAGAACCTTCCAGAAGGACAACCATCTCTGCAGCACTCCACCAATCAGGCATTTCTGGTAGAGTGGCCAGACGGAAGCCACTCCTCAGTAAAATACACATGACAGCCTACTTGGAGTTTGCCAAAAGGCAACTAAAGACTCTCAGACCATGAGAAACAAGGTCAAATCAAATCAAAGTTTATTTGTCATATGCGCCGAATACAACAGGTGTAGACCTTACAGTGAAATGCTTACTTACAGGCTCTAACCAATAGTGCGAAAAAAGGTATGTGTGTGTGTGTGTGTGTGTGTGTGTGTGAGTGTGTGTGTGTGTGTGTGTGTGTAGGTAAGTAAAGAAATAAAACAACAGTAAATAGACATTTCAACATTTTTATTTATTTTATTTATTTCACCTTTATTTAACCAGGTAGGCAATTTGAGAACAAGTTCTCATTTACAATTGCGACCTGGCCAAGATAAAGCAAAGCAGTTCGACAACATACAACAACACAGAGTTACACATGGAGTAAAACAAACATACAGTCAATAATACAGTAGAAAAATAAGTCTATATACAATGTGAGCAAATGAGGTGAGGTAAGGGGGGTAAAGGCAAAAAAAGGCCATGGTGGCAAAGTAAATAAAATATAGCAAGTAAAACACTGGAATGGTAGATTTGTAGTGGAAGAAAGTGCAAAATAGAAATAGAAATAATGGGGTGCAAAGGAGCAAAATAAATAACATAAATAAATACAGTAGGGGAAGGGGTAGTTGTTTGGGCTAAATTATAGATGGGCTATGTACAGGTACAGTGATCTGTGAGCTGCTCTGACAGCTGGTGCTTAAAGCTAGTGAGGGAGATAAGTGTTTCCAGTTTCAGAGATTTTTGTAGTTTGTTCCAGTCATTGGCAGCAGAGAGCTGGAAGGAGAGACGGCCAAAGGATGAATTGACTTTGGGGGTGACCAGAGAGATATACCTGCTGGAGCGCGTGCTACAGGTGGGTGCTGCTATGGTGACCAGAGAGCGGAGATAAGGGGGGACTTTACCAAGCAGGGTCTTGTAGATGACCTGGAGCCAGTGGGTTTGGCGACGATTATGAAGCGAAGGCCAGCCAACGAGAGCGTACAGGTCGCAGTGGTGGGTAGTATTGGGGCTTTGGTGACAAAACGGATGGCACTGTGATAGGCTGCATTCAGTTTGTTGAGTAGGGTATTGGAGGCTATTTTGTAAATGACATCGCCGAAGTCGAGGATTGGTAGGATGGTCAGTTTTACGAGGGTATGTTTGGCAGCATTAGTGAAGGATGCTTTGTTGCGAAATAGGAAGCCAATCCTAGATTTAACTTTGGATTGGAGATGTTTGATGTGAGTCTGGAAGGAGAGTTTACAGTCTAACCAGACAACTAGGTATTTGTAGTTGTCCACATATTCTAAGTCAGAACCGTCCAGAGTAGTGATGCTGGACAGGCGGGCAGGTGCAGGGAGCGATCGGTTGAAGAGCATGCATTTAGTTTTACTTGTATTTAGGAGCAATTGGAGGCCACGGAAGGAGAGTTGTATGGCATTGAAGCTCGTCTGGAGGGTTGTTAACACAGTGTCCAAATAAGGGCCAGAAGTATTCAGAATGGTGTCGTCTGCGTAGAGGTGGATAAGAGACTCACCAGCAGCAAGAGCGACATCATTGATGTATACAGAGAAAAGAGTCGGCCCAAGAATTGAACCCTGTGGCACACCCCATAGAGACTGCCAGAGGTCCGGACAACAGGCCCTCCGATTTGACACACTGAACTCTATCAGAGAAGTAGTTGGTGAACCAGGCGATGCAATCATTTGAGAAACCAAGGCCACTATTTAATTGAATAGACAATAAAATACAAGTAAAACACAAATAGCTGACTAAGTGGACACTCAAACATAGAGTGAAGTGACACAAGTAAGGTGTGAGTGACTTTGTATCTTGCAGTTCTGGCCTATTAATATAGACAGCATGTGTGTACTACAGGTGACCTGCCTGACACATGTCTGTGGCAGGCAGGTAAACAGTCTCTGAAGGGGGACTTAAACAGGGACACTGCAAAGTCCAGGCACAGGTTGCCTTCACTCATGAAGTGAGGGCAGTGTTAATACGTTTAGTACATCCATGATCCTTGTTATATACATAGGAAAGTAACCAAGATACAACAAAAATAATGTTTACACACTATTCATATTTACATATTCATATTCTTATATACAGTAAAGTTAAATTAGAGCTTTTGAAAGAGGTGAGCCACTGTGACACAATATGCTTTTTATTTGTTTTTTAAAGCTAAACTTGCTTTTTTTTCTCCAGTGGCAGAACATTAACATAACAGTAGTAGTAATCTAGAAGGCCCAAAGTCACTACTGTAGTAGGTGGAAAGGAAGCTGGAATATGAGGAAATTAATCTAGGAAAGGAGAGGAAAGGAATCTAGGGAAGGAAAGTGGGTAAAGAAATGAAGAAAGGAAGCAAGGAAAGGAAGAAATGGATCTAGGAAAGGAAGGGAAAAGATCAAGGAACAGAAGCTAGGAAAGAAGGAAGGGAAAGGGAGTTAGAAAAGTATAGGAGGAAAGAGACCTACCGTAGGAAAGGAGGGGAGGAAAGGCATCGAGGAAAGCAAGCTTGGAAAGTAGGAAATTAAGATAGGAAAGGAAGAAAGGAAGCTAGGATACCAAACAGATGCATTTCTAAAAGTAACTGTGATATATTCAGTTGAATCTTATTTTTACGAGAACTGGATTCAGCATCGAAAAATCTGTACAAAGTGATCTGTAAAACACAACTGAAAAATATGTGATGACACTCACAAATAAGGGGAGCAATTCACAAGTGTGAGTCAACTCACAAATGTAATGCAAGTCACAAATATGTAAATATGTAAAATGCAGGTCACAAATGTAAACTGTGGAGTCACAAATGTTGTCATAGTTAAAAAACATATTTGACCAATGTGTTTGCAAAGTAAGAAATATGTTTGTAAAATGTGCTCTATTAACCATAAAAAACCTGTCTTGCATTTATATGTTAATCATCATTTGTTTGTGTTAATGATCATTGGCTTTTGGATCATGACATATGTTGGTCAAACTACATGGGCATATTTACAGACTGTGATTTGTATTTGAAAGTGCCATTCTATATTTGCACAACACCTGTTTTGTTTGTGACTCACTACTTGTTCAGTTGAAGTTGGAAGTTTACATACACCTTAGCCAAATACATTTAAACTTAGTTTTTCACAATTCTTGACACTTAATCCCAGGAAAAACTTCCTGTTTGAGGTTAGTAAGAATCACCACCTTATTTTAAGAATGTAAAATGTCAGAATAATAGTAGAGAGAATGATTTATTTCAGCTTTAATTTCTTTCATCACATTCCCAGTGGGTCAGAAGTTTACATACACTCAATTAGTATTTGGTAGCATTGCCTTTCAATTGTTTAACTTGGGTGAAACTTTTCAGGTAGCCTTCCACAAGCTTCCCACAATAAGTTGGGTGAATTTTGGCCCATTCCTCCTGACAGAGCTGGTGTAACTGAGTCAGGTTTGTAGGCCTCCTTGCTCGCAAATGCTTTTTCTGTTCTGCCCACAAAAATGTCTATAGGATTGAGGTCAGGGCTTTGTGACGGCCACTCCAATACCTTGACATTGTTGTCCTTAAGCTTTTTTGCCACAACTTTGGAAGTATGCTTGGGGTCATTGTCCATTTGGAAGACCCATTTGCGACCAAGCTTTAACTTCCTGACTGATGTCTTGAGATGTTTCTTCAATATATCCACGTAATTTTCCTCCCTCATGATGCCATCTATTTTGTGAAGTGCACCAGTCACTCCTGCAGTAAAGCACCCCAACAACATGATGTTGCCACCCCCGTGCTTCAAGGTTGGGGTGGTGTTCTTCGGCTTGCAAGCCTCCCTCTTTTTCCTCCAAACATAACGATGGTCATTATGGCCAAACAGTTCTATTTCTGCTTCATCAGACCAGAGGACATTTCTCCAAAAAGTACGATCTTTGTCCCCGTGTGCAGTTTCAAACCTTAGACTGGGTTTTTTATGGCGGTTTTGGAGCAGTGGCTTCTTCCTTGCTGAGCGGTCTTTCAGGTTATGTCAATATAGGCCTTGTTTTACTGTGGGTATAGATACTTTTGTACCTCTTTCCTCCAGCATCTTTACAAGGTCCTTTGCTGTTGTTCTGGGATTGATTTGCACTTTTCGTACCAAAGTACGTTCATCTCTATGAGAGAGAACGCGTCTCCTTCCTGAGCGGTGTGTCAGCTGCGTGGTCCCATGGTGTTTATACTTGCGTACTATTATTTGTACAGATGAATGTGGTACCTTCAGGCATTTGGAAATTGCTCCCAAGGATGAACCAGACTTGTGGAAGTCAACAATTTTTTTTCTGAGGTCTTGGCTGGTTTCTTTTGATTTTCCCGTGATGTCAAGCAAAGAGGCACTGAGTTTGAAGGTAGGCCTTGAAATACAACCACAGGTACACCTCCAATTGACTCAGATAATGTCAATTAGCCTATCAGAAGATTCTAAAGCCATGACATAATTATCTTGTATTTTCCAAGGTGTTTAAAGGCACAGTCAACTTAGTGTATGTAAACTTCTGACCCACTGGAATTGTGATACAGTGAATTATAGTTGAAATAATGTCTGTAAACAATTGTTTGAAAAATGACTTGTGTCATACACAAAGCAGATGTCCTAACCGACTTGCCAAAAGTGTAGTTTGTTAACAAGACATTTGTGGAGTGGTTGAAAAACTAGTTTTAATGAATTAACCTAAGTGTATGTAAACTTCCGACTTCAACTGTATATTTACATTTTAATAGAAATCTCTCTCTCTCCTAGTTGTCCTTCTTCTATCAAGCCTTTTAAAAGTTGAATCAGGTGGTTTTATTCTCCACCATCAGTCACCTCCTCCTGTTCTCCACCATCAGTTCTCTCCTCTTGTTCTCCACCATCAGTCACCTCCTATTTGTTCTCCACCATCAGTCCTTTCCTCTTGTTCTCCACTATCAGTCACCTCATCTTGTTCTCCACCATCAGTTCTCTCCTCTTGTTCTCCACCATCAGTTCTCTCCTCTTGTTCTCCACTATCAGTCACCTCATCTTGTTCTCCACCATCAGTTCTCTCCTCTTGTTCTCCACCATCAGTCACCTCATCTTGTTCTCCACCATCAGCCACCTCATCTTGTTCTCCACCATCAGTCACCCCCTCTTGTTCTCCACCATCAGTCACCCCCTCTTGTTCTCCACCATCAGTTACCTCCTCTTGTTCTCTGACATCAGTCACCTAGAAAAAATATGTGTGCTGTTGATTTCTGGTCCAAAGCCCATGGCTTTGTAAAGGTTCGGTGTTGAACCATCTCTCCTGGCAATACCGAAATAATGAACAACAATTCAGACCCCACCTGGAGTAACAAGCTCATCTGCAATGATGTGAAGGCTGATGACAACCTGGGGACCTGTTCCACCACAGCTGATGACAACCTGGGGACCTGTTCCACCACAGTTACAGATCAGCTGACGACCACCTGGGGACCTGTTCAACCACAGTTACAGATCAGCTGATGACAACCTGGGGACCTGTTCCACCACAGTTACAGATCAGCTGACGACCACCTGGGGACCTGTTCCACCATAGTTACAGATCAGCTGACGACCACCTGGGGACCTGTTCAACCACAGTTACAGATCAGCTGACGACCACCTGGGGACCTGTTCAACCACAGTTACAGATCAGCTGACGACCACCTGGGGACCTGTTCCACCACAGTTATAGATGGAGCCGGTACTATGGAAAGTTTCCTGGGGCAGGGAACCATCAACTATAGCTACAGTACAGCTACACAGCAGCTCTGTCCCAAGAGGATGAACCTTAACATTCAACCTTTGACCCTACTGTCATATTAGTGTGTCATTGGCTCACTCATCTGATATGACTATCCTCACTTCAGTATGGCATCGATAAAGACACCTGCATCTCAACATTATGTTCTAAGTCTGGTTCTTTGTGTCATCACTGTAAAGTGTTAGTTAAGGCTTCACATCTGTTTTTGTCTTAACATTTTTCAGTGATTGTAAATTTGTTGCTTTATTGACGAATTTGAGAAAACTGTAGACACATTTGTTTGGGGGGCGGCAGGTAGCCTATTGGTTAGAGCGTTGGGCCAGTAACCAAAGGTTTGTTAGATGAAATCCCGATTTCTTTTTTTTTAATAAACACTGCACAGCATTACCATCTTTTAGCAAATATCTTTCTCCTGTTTCATCGCTTTTAAGAAAGTGATTAAAACCTGTTAGGGACAGACGTGCCGCTAGCGGAACGCCTCACCAATATCCAATGGTATAGAGTGGCGCGAATTACAAATACCTAAAAAATGCAAAAACTTTAATTTTTCAAACATATGACTATTTTACACCATTTTAAAGACAAGACTCTCCTTTATCTAACCACATTGTCCGATTTCAAAAAGGCTTTACAACGAAAGCAAAACATTAGATTATATCAGGAGAGTATGCAGCCAGAAATAATCAGACACCCTTTTTTCAAGCTAGCATATAATGTCACAAAAACCAAAACCACAGCTAAATGCAGCACTAACCTTTGATGATCTTCATCAGATGACACTCCTAGGACATTATGTTATACAATACATGCATGTTTTGTTCAATCAAGTTCATATTTATATATTTATATCTGCTGACATAATCTAATGTTTTGCTTTCGTTGTAAAGCCTTTTTGAAATCGGACAGTTTGGTTAGATTAACGAGAGTCTTGTCTTTAACATGGTGTAAAATTGTCATATGTTTGAGAAATTGAAGTAATAGCATTTCTAAGGTATTTGAATATCACGGCACGGGATTCCACTGGCTGTTGACTAGGGTGGGACGCAAATGTCCCACATAGCCCAGAGAGGTTAACTGACTTGCCTAGTTAACTTCTTTGGGCTAGGGGGCAGTATTGAGAATTTTGGAAAAAATATGTGCCCATTTTTAACTGCCTCCTACACCAACTCAGAAGCTGGAATATGCATATTATTGTTCAGGTTTGGATAGAAAACACCCTAAAGTTTCTAAAACTGTTTGAATGGTGTCTGTGAGTATAACAGAACTCATATGGCAGGCAACAACCTGAGAGATTCCTTTACAGGAAGTGGCCTGTCTGACCATTTAGTGGCTTTCTTTGACATCTCTTCCTAATACAAAAGATCTCTGCGGTAACGTGACACTTTCCAGGGCTTCCATAGGCTGTCAGAGCCCGGGAAAAACCTGAATGTCGTCATTCCAGGCCCAGGCTGAAGCACATTATCGCCTTTGTCAAGTGGCTCATCAGGGGACCTTGGGCTTTAGGCGCGTGCACTGGCCGCCCCCGTCTTTCTGTTTTCTCTCTTTTTACCGAAACGTACATTCCCTGTAGGTATATTATCGCTTTTTTACGAGCTAAATGGCATAAAAATTGATTTTAAACAGCGGTTGACATGCTTCGAAGTACGGTAATGGAATATTTAGAATTTTTTTGTCACGAAACGCGCCATGCTCGTAACCCTGACTTACCATTTCGGATAGTGTCTAGAACTCACGAACAAAACGACGCTGTTTGGATATAACGATGGATTATTTGGGACCAAACCAACATTTGTTATTGAAGTAGAAGTCCTGGGAGTGCATTCTGACGAAGAACATCAAAGGTAATGAAACTTTTCTAATAGTAAATCTGATTTCTGTGAGTGCCAAACTTGGTCGGCGTGTAAATGGCTAGCCCTGTGATGCCGGGCTATCTACTGAGAATATTGTAAAATGTGCTTTCACCGAAAAGCTATTTTAAAATCGGACATATCGAGTGCATAGAGGAGTTCTGTATCTATAATTCTTAAAATAATTGTTATGCTTTTTGTGAACGTTTATCGTGAGTAATTTAGTAAATTGTTAGTGAATTCACCGGAGGTTTGAGGTATGCTAGTTCTGAACGTCACATGCTAATGTAAAAAGCTGGTTTTTGATATAAATATGAACTTGATTGAACAAAACATGCATGCATTGTATAACATAATGTCCTAGGGTTGTCATCTGATGAAGATCATCAAAGGTTAGTGCTGCATTTAGCTGTCTTCTGCGTTTTTGTGACATTATATGCTTGCTTGAAAAATGGGTGTCTGATTATTTCTGGCTGGGTAGTCTGCTGACACAATCTAATGTCTTGCTTTCGCTGTAAAGCCTTTTTGAAATCGGACAGTGTGGTTAGATTAAAGAGAGTCTTGTCTTTAAAATGCTGTAACATAGTCATATGTTTGAGAAATTGAAGTAATAGCATTTCTAAGGTTTTGAAATTCGCGCCACTGGATTAGACTGGCTGTTGCGTAGGTGGGACGAATTCGTCCCGCCTTGCCTCAAGAATTAAATAAAGGTAAATAAATAAAAACAATAACATGTGAATCGTTAAAGTGATGGGTGGAGCTAAATCTTAAAAGGGTGTGAATGATGCTGAATGGGTGTAGACAAAGAAGAGCTCTCCAGTAGGTACCAAAACACTCAAGGGCCAATTTTTTTTAAAGTGAGGTTGCAAGTTTATCCTCCTTCAAAGCAGAATTACTTTCCCAATGTTCCTCAACTGTAGTGTATGATATACCATTTTCTAGCTCTGAGTCTTTACTTTTATCCAATGTAAAAAACACAATTTCTAATTTTGCTCCATAAGACCGAATCGAACAGGTCGGTCAACTCTGTTGAGGTACCTTTGGCAGCGATTACAGCCTCGAGTCTTATCGGGAATAAAGCTACAAGCTTAGCACACCTGCAGATCCTGCAGATCCTTTCAAGCTCTGTCAAGTTAGATGGTGAGCATCGCAGTACAGCTCCCTGACCAGGGCCCTTCTCCCCCGATTGCTCAGTTTGGCTGGAGGGCCAGCTCTAGGAGGAGCCTTGGTGGATCCAAACTTCTTGCATTTAAGAATGATGGAAGCCACTGTGTTCTTGTGGACCTTCAATGCTGCATAATTTTTTGGGTACCCTTCCCCAGATCTGTGCCTCAACACAATCCTGTCTCAGAGCTCTACTGACAATTTCTTTGACCTTTGGCTTGGTTTTTGCTTTGACATGCACTGTCAACTGTGGGTCTTTATATAGACAGGGGTGTTCCTTTCCAAATCATGTCCAATCAATTGAATTTACCACAGGTGGACTCTCATCAAGTTGTTGAAACATCTCAAGGATGATCAATAGAAACAAAATGCACTTGAGCTCAATTTCAAGTCTCATAACAAAGGGTCTGAATACTTATGTAAATAAGGTATTTCTGTTTTAGATTTTTAATAAATTTACTAAAATGTCTAAAAATCTGTTTCCACTTTGTCATTATGGGGTAATGTGTGTAGACTGATGAGAAAATGAGAAGAAAAAAAGTTTTAATCCATTTAAGAATAAGGCCATAAAGTAACAAAATGTAGAAAAAGTCAAGGGGTCTGAATGCACTGTATATAATGATTAATGGTATTACTGATGAATTACAGACTCTATGCAGTACTATTTACCATCTCCACCCTTAGTAATGCCCTCTCCCTCTCCTAACTGTTTATTCACCGGCCTGGCCTTTTGACATTATCTGGAAAACAATTTGTTCAATCAGCATTTCAGATAGTATCAGAATTTGTTGTTACACATTATAGGCTTCCAATTTATCTTGGTAATCATATCAAATAAAATCAAATGTTAAGAAGGTGTTTAGTTTCTCTGGAAGTGTGACGTCGGTGTCCTTGATATGGCTGGATTTCTTTTTGTAGTCCGTGATTTCCTGTAGACCCTGCCACATACGTCTCGTGTCTGAGCCGTTGAATTGTGACTCCACCTTGTCTCTGTACTGGCATTTCGCTTGTTTGATTGCCTTGTGGAGGGAATAGCTACACTGTTTATATTCAGACATATTCCCAGACCTCTTTCCATGGTTAAATCGCGCTTTCAGTTTTGCGCAAATGCAGCCATCCATCCACAGTTTCTGGTTAAGGTAGGTTTTAATAGTCACAGTGGGTACAATATCTCCAATGCACTCACCGAGTCAGCTTATACGTCAATGTTGTTTTCTGAGGCTGAACGGAACATATTCCAGTCCGCGTGATTAAAACAATCTTGAAGCGTGGCTTCCGATCGGTCAGACCAGCGTTGAACGGTTCTTACCACTGGTACATCCTGTTTGAGTTTCTGCCTGTAAGACGGAAGGAGCAAGATGGCGTCGTGGTCGGATTTGCCGTAGGGAGGGCAAAGGAGGGCTTTGTATGCATCACAGAAGTTAGAGTAGCAGTGGTCGAAGCTATTGCGCATGACCGCAGCGCAATCAATATGCTGGAAGAATTTAGGTAGACTTGTTCTCAAATTTGCTTCGTTAAAATACCCAGCTACAATAAATGCAGCCTCAGGATGAATGGTGTCCAGTTTGCATATAGTCCAGTGAAGTTCCTTGATGGCCGTCTTGGTGTCTGCTTGAGAGGGAATGTACACAGCTTTGACTATAACTGACGAGAATTCTCTTGGTAGGTAAAATGGCCGGCACTTGATTGTAAGGAATTCTAGATCGGGTGGGCAGAAGGACTTAAGTTCCTGTTTGTTGTTGTGATTACACCATGAGTCGTTAATCATAAAGCATACACCCCCACCCTTCATTTTCCCAGAGAGGTGTTTATCTCTGTCGGCGTGATGAATGGAGAAGCACAGTGGCTGAACCGATTCCGATAACATATCTTTAGAGAGCCATGTTTCCATGAAACAAGGAATGTTACAATCTCTGATGTCTCTCTGGAAGGCAACCCTTACTCGAATTTCGTATACCTTGTTGTCAAGAGACTGGACATTGGCTGGTAGTATATTCGTGAGCGGTGTGCGATGTGCACGTCTACGGATCCTGGCCAGGTGGCCGCTTCGTCTGCCCCTTCTGCAGCGTCGTTGTTTTGGATCGCCTACTGGAATTAGCTCCATTGTCCTGGGTTGTGTTCCGAACAAAGGATCCACTTCGGGAAAGTCGTAATGTTGGTTAGTTGGCGTTGCTCTTATATCCAATAGTTCTTCCCGGCTATATGTAATAAGACTTAAGATTTCCTGGAGTAACAATGTAAGAAATAAAAATAAAAATACTGCATAGTTTCCAAAGAACTCGAAGCGAGGCGACCATCTCTGTCGGTGCCATGCTGTTGTGCTCTCATTGGTTGAGTCGTAACTAAGTAGTCCTACATACCAAGTGTGGGTCATCTTTGCCTGTGTGTGTGTGTGTGTGTGTGTGTGTGTGTGTGTGTGTGTGTGTGTGTGTGTGTGTGTGTGTGTGTGTGTGTGTGTGTGTGTGTGTGTGTGTGTGTGTGTGTGTGTGTGTGTGTGTGTGTGTGTGTGTGTGTGCATGAGATCTTTATAAACAACTAGATGGCACGATAAGTTCCATCAGCAGTTGGGTGACTTTCAGCAGTTGGGTGAGAAAGACAGGTAAGACATGATCTGTTGTTCTGGTGCTGTTATTCTCTTCTTCTACCTCTCTCTCTCTCTCTCTCTCTCTCAATTTCAATTCAATTCGCTTTATTGGCATGACGTAACAATGTACATATTGCCAAAGCTTACTTTGGATATTTACAAAAAAAAAAAAAAAAAAAATGAGAATCAAAAATTGTCAACGGGAAAACAGTAACAACAATAACCAACGGTCAATATAACCATACATTCAACAATAACAATAATCATACAGTTGAGGACATGTGCAGGTTTATTGGTCTGTCAGACACTGTCCCTCAACTTATGGCAGGCAGCAATGTAGTGCGCTGCCAACCCACAGCTCTCTGCGTCCTCCCCCAACAGGATGGGTAGCCTATCCTCATCAGAGAGGTCTTTAAAACCTTGAATAAGGGTTTCAAATTTGGGGAAATGACACTCTAATTGTTTTATATTTTTGACATTTTGTCAGGAAATGCAGCTCCGTCTCAGGTTCTGCTGTTGTGCAGTGGTTGCACAGCCTTTACTCTACAGGGAGCCAGGTTTTCCTGTGTCTACCCTTCTCAATGGCAAGGCTGTGCTCACTGAGCCTGTACTTTGTCAAGGTTTTTCTAAGGTTTTGATCAGTAGCCATGGTCAAATATTTAGCCATGGTGTACTGTGGATTTAGGGCCGGATAGCACTGCATTTTGCTTTGTGTTTGTGCTTGTGTTTCCCAATAAGCAATGTAGTTTTGTTTTGACTGTGTTGTAATTTGGTTTATGCTGATTGATTGGATGTTCTGGTCCTGAGGCTTCAGTGTGTTAGTAGAACAGGTTTGTGAACTCAGCCCCAGGACCAGCTGGATGAGGGGACTCTTTTCTTTGCTCAGCTCTTGGCATTGCAGGGCTTGGTAATGATATGAGAGGGGGTCTCTGTATTTTAGATGTTTCCAAAACTTAATTGCTCTTTTTTGAGTTTTTATTATTAGTGGATATTGGCCTAATTCTGCCCTGCATGCATTGTTTGTAGTTTTCCTCTGGACACGTAGGAGAATCTTACAGAACTCTGCATGTAGGGTTTCAATGGGGTGTTTGTCCCATTTGATGAAATCTTGTTTTGCAAGTGGACCCCACACCTCGCTGCCATAAAGTGCAATTGGTTCAATGACATATTCAATTAGTTTTAGCCAAATTTTAATAGGTATTTCAATTTGAATTTGCTTTTTAATGGCCATTAAGGTGTCCAGTTGAGCTTATTTTTAAACCTAAGTAATTGTAGTGTGTACAGTACTCTATATATTTTGTACCAATTGAGAACTTTGGTCTAATTCCCTGAGATCTGGATCTTCTCTGAAAAATCATTATTTTAGTATTTTTGGGGTTTACTGCCAGGGCCCAGGTCTGGCAGTACTGCTCTAGCAGGTCCAGGCTCTGCTGTAGGCCAGGTGCTGTGGGTGACAGCAGGCGTAGGTCATCTGCGAAGAGGAGGCATTTAACTTCTGAATTGTGGAGACTAACACCAGGGGCTGAGGATTTTTCTAGAATAGTGGCCAATTCGTTAATGTAAATATTGAAGAGTGCAGGGCTCAGATTGCAACCCTGACGAAGGCCCCGCCCCTGGTTAAAGAATTCTGTTATTTTCTTACCAATTTTAATGCTGCACGTATTGCCAGTATACATTGATTTAATTATGTCATATGTTTTACCCCCTACACCACTTTCAATAACTTTGAAGAACAGTCCTGTATGCCAAATAGAATCAAATGCTTTTTGGAAGTCTATAAAGCAAGCCTATATTTTGGTATTATTTTGGTGGACATGTTTATCTATCAGGGTGTGTAAGGTGTAAATATGATCAGTTGTGCGATGTTTTGGTATAAATCCAATTTGGCTTTTACTCAAGACATTGTGCTTATTAAGGAAGTTTAGAACTCTTACATTGATGATACTACGGAAAACCTTCCCCAAGTTACTGTTCACACAAATGCCTCTTTAATTGTTAGGGTCAAATTTGTCTCCTTTCTTAAATATTGGGGTTATGTGTCCTTGATTCCAGATGTCAGGGAAATAACTTACACTCAGGATCAAATTAAACAGTTTTAATATAGCCAATAAAAATTTTGCACTAGTGAGTTTGAGCATCTCATTTAGGATGCCTTCAGGTCAGCCTGTTTTTTTAAATTTGAGGTCCTGAAGTTTCTTATAGAGCTCCTGGTCAGTAATTGGGGAGTCCAATGGATTTTGATTGTCCTTTATAGCTTTTTCTAATCCATTCAACTTCTCATGAATTTGGCGTTGTTCTGCGTTTGTGTCAATTTGAACGGTGTTGTAGAGTGTTTTGAAATGGGTTGTCCATATGTCACCATTTTGTATCGCTAATTCCTCTTGTTTAGATTTTTTTTTTTTTCTTCCAATTTTGCCAGAAGTTGTTTGTGTTTATGGACTCCTCAATTAGTGTCAGCTGCTTGCTGTTGTACAGTGCTTTTCTGGTTCTGAGTGTACATTTATAGAGTTTTAAAGTCTCACAGTAAAGTCTCTCTCTCTCTGTCTCTCTATCTCTCTCTCTCTCTCTCTCTCTCTCTCTCTCTCTCTCTCTGTCTCTCTCTCTCTCTCTTTCTCTGTTTCTCTCTCTCTCTCTTTCTCTCTTTCTCTCTGTCTCTCTGTCTCGCTCTCTCTCTCTCTGTCTCTGTCTCTCTGTCTCTCTCTCTCTCTCTCTCTCTCTCTGTCTCTCTCTCTGTCTCTCTGTCTCTCTCTCTGTCTCTCTCTCTGTCTCTCTGTCTCTCTCTCTGTCTCTCTCTCTCTCTCTCTCTCTGTCTCTCTCTCTGTCTCTCTGTCTCTCTCTCTGTCTCTCTCTATGTGTGTCTCTCTCTCTCTCTGTCTCTCTCTCTGTCTCTCTCTCTCTCTCTCTGTCTCTCTCTCTCTCTCTCTTAGACAGTGTACCATGGCCTCTCTCTCTTTACTCCTGTCAGAATACAGTTCAAGTTCTTATGGACATGTTTATATCTTCTCCTCCCGTCCTCTCCTCTCTCTGACAGTGTACCATGACCTCGCTCTCTCTGTCCCTGGGACTGCTGGTGCTATGCACCCTGGCTCTTGTACACTGTGACCTGGATGACAGCCATGTCATTGTGTGTGGCCTTAGTGCCTCCAACCTGAGAGGAGACCTCCTCTCCCAGCCAGACCCCTACGTCAAGGTGAATTGATTCATTTATTTCACCTTTATTTAACCAGATCAGTCAGTTAACTAAACATTCTTATTTACAATGAGGGAAAGGCAGGTGGGGAGATAAAACAGAAGAAGTACAGTAATGTTACAGACAGGACAGTCATAACACAAAAGGACAGAGACACAGCACTAATCAAACAGTAAACAGTAGACAGTCAGCAGTCATTTGTTTGGATATCAAGTAGCCTACAGTGACGTGTGAGCATGAAAATGTCAGTGATTGGCTTGTTATTTGTTAGGTGAACAAATAAACAAACAAACAATTGCAAAAACAAACAAATGAATGAATGCATTTTTAAATACATATAGAGGTTCCTCAGCCAAGTGAGCCAGCAATACATTTTAATTATATTATTTAACCAGGCAAGTGAGTTAAGAACAAATTCTTATTTACATTGAAGGCCTAGGAACAGTGGGTTAACTGCCTTGTTCAGGGGCAAAACGACAGATTTTTACCTGGTCAGCTCGGGGATTCGATCTTGCAACCTTTTGGTTATTGGCCCAATGGTCTAACCACTAGGCTACATGCCTTAAAAACACAATAACAAAAAAGTCTACTGACAACATTATCTTCCTTAGGTGTGGTGTGGCCCAGCCTTCGGTGGCATGACCAGCATTCTGTAGAACCAGGCCAACCCCACCTGGCCCGGCGAGTTCAACTTCCTAGACATCATCCACAAGTCTGTCGTTAAGCTGGAGGTGAGTTTCCCACCTTACTATGCAAAGCGTTTTTTAGCACTGGAAAATCACTATGTAAATCCCATCAATTCTTATTATGATGATAATGATGAAGAGGAGGAGGAGGAGGAAAAGGTGGAGGACAAGGAGTAGGAGGATTATTATGATTATGATTATTTACTTTTTGTATTATTGTTATTATTGTTATTATTATTGTTACGTTGATTGTTATTGTTACTATGAATATTTATATTTACATGTTTTATTATATATATTATTATTATTATTATTAGATGTGGGACGATGACGCCGGACCAGATAACCGTCTGGGAACCTGCACCACCACTGTCCACCCAGGAACACACACTGAGACCTGCCACCTGAAGAGAGGCACCGTCTACTACTCCTACAGCTACAAGAAGGAACAGCAACAATAGAAAGATGATTAGATTGTAGCCTATGACCTTGTGTCTGATTGGCTCTCCTACCCTGTCACTCATGTATTCACTGTGTAGAGACCTCTGGTTGAATTTCTTGTGTGGTACCGATGAGTGTCCAAACTGTGTGCCAACTGCTTGGACAGACAGTTCAGTACCTTCAACACATCAATACATCACACAAAGACCAATAGTGATGCAGTCAATCTCTCCTCAACTTTGAGCCAGGAGAGACTGACATGCATGTTACTGACACTTTCCCTCCATGTACAGTGCCAGACACCTACTCATTCAAGGGTTTTTCTTTATCTTTACTATTTTCTACATTGTGGAAGAATAGTGAAGGCATCAAAACTATGAAATAACACATATGGAATCATGTAGTAACCAAAAAAAGAGTTAAACAAATAGATTTTAGATTCTTCAAAGTAGCCACCCTTTGCCTTGATGACAGCCAACTTTTATACGGTTGAGTCGTCAGCGTACATAGACACACATGCTTTATTCAAGGTCGTTGGAAGGTCATTTGTAAAAACAGAAAACAATAATGGCCCTAGCCGGCTGTCCTACGGTACACTACACTCAACGGAATTTGCATGAGAGAAGATTCCATTAACGAAAACCCTCTGTGTTCTATTAGATAGGTAACTCTGTGTTCTATTAGATAGGTTGCTCTGGGTTCTATTAGATAGGTAACCCTGTGTTCTATTAGATAGGTAACTATGGGTTCTATTAGATAGGTAACTCTGTGTTCTATTAGATAGGTAACTCTGTGTTCTATTAGATATGTAACTCTGTGTTCTATTAGATAGGTAATTCTGTGTTCTATTAGATAGGTAACTCTGTGTTCTATTAGATAGGTAACACTGTGTTCTATTAGATAGGTAACTCTGTGTTCTATTACATAGGTAAGTCTGTGTTCTATTAGATAGGTAACTCTGTGTTCTATTAGATAGGTAACTCTGTGTTCTATTAGATAGGTAACTCTGTGTTCTATTACATAGGTAAGTCTGTGTTCTATTAGATAGGTAACTCTGTGTTCTATTAGATAGGTAACTCTGGGTTCTATTAGATAGGTAACTCTGTGTTCTATTAGATAGGTAACTCTGTGTTCTATTAGACAGGTAACTCTCAATCCATAATAAGGCAGAGGATGCAAACCAATAACACCTACGTTTTTCAGCAATAAATTCTGATCAAAGACATCAAAAGCTGCACTGAGGTCTAACAAAACAGCTCCCACAATCTTCTTACTAGCAATGTCGGACTCGCTCTCTTTCCTTCATCCAACCATCAGTAATTTGTGTCAGTGCTGAGCTTGTTGAGTGCCCATCTCTACAAGAATGCTGAAAGGTCTTTGTAAAATAACTTTGTATTTGATCTAACACCATTTTTTTTCAAAAGTTTGCTAAGCAAGATCCTGAGGAATGACCTCACTGCTCAGCCAGGCGTGTGGAGACATACCATCATACCATCCTCATTGGCTCATTGTAATCCCAAAATAATTGTGTAATGATACATTTATTTGTATCTAGTAGTTGTGGAAGACATTTTATTGATAAAAGTAGAAGTAGCATGCTTTTGTCCTTCCAGAAAACACCAGCTGATTCAAAGGGGGTGAGGTGGATTTTAAAACACTTCCGTCCTTGAACCTGAAAGGATACTCTTGTGAATCCTCTGCTGAAGTAGGTAAAGGAGGAGGAGAGCAGACTCCTCCTTTACCTACTAACTATTAACACTCTACTCAACCTCTCAACCACTCATTAGTTTCCCGGTCACTGACATACATTTTATTCAATGGGAGATTCACATTTGGGCAAAAGTCTGTCCTTTCCTCGACTCCTCTGTCCTCCTCTGTAAGTCGTTCTGAATAAGTGTTGCCTTTCAGATCAGGGGAGACCTGATCTAAAAAGCCAAACTTTTATGAACACGCTTCATGAATACGGGCCTGAGGGCCCATGTCCACAAAGCACCTCAGAGTGCTTTGACTACAATGTAAATGTAATGCTCTGCTCTCAGATGTTTTCCTGTTCAAGAACCTCCATTAGATAGTCAACAGAAACAGTCAACAGAAACCACCTGTTGTTGGAAAGCAGTCTCTACTCTGAGGTGCTTTGTGACACGGTTCCTGATCTAGACCCGTATTCATGAAGCGTGTTCATAACAGTTGGACTTTTTAGATCATATTGAAGCAGATTGTTCTGGACTGGGAAAACCTGATCCTAAATCAGCACTCCTAATCTGAGACACTTTAGGAATAAGGGACAGGTTTCCCCTGATCTGAAAGGCAACACTGACCACATAGCTCATCAGTCCTACTCTGAGAAGCTTTATGAATCCTAGCCAGCAATTCTCTATACAACAGCGCCCCCATCTGGTGTGATGAAGTCATATATTTGTTGTTGTTGATAATATACCATGTTGAATTATCATTCAGTTCATTTCTACATGCATTAAGTATGTTTTGTGATGCTCCAATTACATGAGAACCTAAATCACTTAAACATTTCTTGACCAAAATGTAAAAATATTGACAATTGTTTGGGGTTATGGGGGGTGGGGAGGTTTCATTAATAACTGTACGTATAACGTTGTGGGTTCCCATGCTGATGGTGATGCTGCAGCTTAGCTTCCCACCATGTCATCCCAGGTTGGATCTTTAAGATAACATAGCATAAGGACTTAATTATCACCATGGGGAAATGTTGAATTTATCTGAAATGCTGACTATGAAAGAAGGGTCAAACCTTAGATTAACCAAAAGGTATATTACACTCAGGTTTAAGCACAAAAATGGTATACTGTTGTGACTATCATTAAATGTGAAGACTGTATATTATCAAATCAATTCTCTATGTGTAATTTTATTACGCGTTTGAACTTATCATGCAACTTTAATTAACTAGGAAGTCGGGGCACTACAGGAACATTTTTTAATTGTCTCTATTTCCCGAATTAACTCTTCAGATATTTTCATATCTTATCGATTACAGTCACTTATTATTGTATTATCACCACAGGAGCCACAGTCTGTCATAGTTGTTATAATGTATACTTCAGAGTACCATTCGGAACTGTTCTTAGAAGAGATACATTTACCAGACTAAAGTATTTAAACAGCTGCATTCGGAATAATTGTTCTTTAGTTTATGGAGTTGTAGCCATTTCAATGTGAGGACACCGTCCCGGCATTCTCTGACTCTAGTTTTTGAATTGCCAACCATTTCAACATGTAGGGACAGCTTCATTTTTCTGGTCAACTTAACCATTTGAGACATCCAGCTTACCGTGGGTCTATTTGGCACTGAGTAGTACTTCTTCTCTTTTGAAAATATCAGAGTTCCAGCCATTTCAACGTGGGAACTCCCTGTCCTGGCGTTATCTTGACTAAATGTATATTTTGTCATGAGTCCTTTTATTCTGGAGTAGAAAAGGGCGGTTCCATGACACCTGATGTAATGTCTGGCTCACTGGGGCGTGGCCACTGACTAGTTAAACTTGATATGAAAATCCAAACTCTAATTTAGAAGGTTAACATCACATTTAATCTTTCCACAAATAGTTTCTTATGTGATCACATAGGATTCACAACATTTAGTTGCAAACCCTATAATTAAGAAGTGTACACAACCAAAGACACAGTAATGTGTGTTTCCTGTCCTTCCATGAGGTCACCAAATAAAACAAACTCGACATGACTGTCCCTTAAGTTTCCACGGACCATTCCCACATTCTCAAAAATACAAATATTGTTTAATTCTCCAATTTTGAGGATTAGGAGTTTTGGGAAGAAGAATGTATTTGTTCTCCACAGGTTCTCTCCCTCCAAACTCCATGGCAGCGAAGAGAGAGAGTTTTAAGCAGTAATTTATGACCATTGTAAAACCTGGGATGGAAGAGAGAGTAAGGGGGGGGGGCGTGATATAAACCCAAAAGGGCCACGTCGTTACACTGTAAAAGGTAAATGTCGAATGGTTTCAAATCTAGTAGAAATATTGATTCATCTCTTTTAATATTTATATGGACCATCTTCTAAGGCATCTTCTGAGAAATCATAAAACAATTCAGAAACATGATGAAGCCAGACTTAGACCATCTTGCCGTAAAGCGAGTTTTTTTAATTGATGCTCTAAGGAAGTGAATACACGAGTGAAAGGGTGAGAGAACCAATCAGACACAAGGTTATAAAGGTCATAGGTTACAATCTAACCATCATTCTGTTCCTTCTAGTGACTGTAGTCGTAGCTGTAGGTGTAGTAAACGGTGCCTTTCTTCAGCTGGCAGGTCTCAGTGTGTGTTCCTGGGTGGATGGTGGTGCTGCAGTTTCCCAGGAGGTGATCTGGTCCGACGTTATTATCCCACACCTAATAATAATAAGAGTAAAAATAATCATAATAATCTTCCTCCTCATCATTATCATCTTCATCATCATAATAATAATTGATGGGATTTACGTAGTACTTTTCCAGTGATCAAAGCTCTTTGCATAGTAAGGGGGGAAACTCACCTCCAGCTTCACGTCAGACTTGTGGATGATGTCTACGAAGTTGAACTCGCTGGGCCAGGTGGGGTTGGCCTGGTTCTTCAGAATGCTGCTCATCCCACCAAAGACTGTGCCATACCACACCTAAAGAAGATAATGTTGTCATTAGACTTTATTAAACTTTTTATTTTTATTATTGTGCTTTTAAAACAAAATTATTGTTAATGTATGTACAGATGGCTCACATGAATGATGAACCAGTATATGTATTTTATAATTCATTCATTCATTCATTCATTTGATTGTTTGTTCATTTTTATTTTACTAATTCTTCACCTAACAAATAACAAGCCCATCACTGACATTTTCATGTTCACACATCACTGTAGGCTACTTGATATCCAACAAATGACTGCTGACTGTCTACTGTTTACTGTTTGATTAGTGCTGTGTCTCTGTCTTTTGTGTTATGATGTCTGTCCTGTCTGTAACATTACTGTACTTCTTCTGTTTTATCTCCCCACCCACCAGTTTGTTGTTGAAAATAAGAATGTTTTGTTAACTGACTGATCTGGTTAAATAAAGGTGAAATAAATGAATAAATTCACCTTGATGTAGGGGTCTGGCTGGGAGAGGAGGTCTCCTTTCAGGTTGGAGGCACTAAGGCCCCACACCCTGACGTGGCCGTCATACAGGTCACAGTGTACAAGAGCCAGGGTGAATAGCACCAGCAGTCCCAGGGACAGAGAGAGAGAGGCCATGGTACACTGTCAGAGAGAGAGGAGAGGAGGGGAGGGGAGAGGAGGGGAAGATATAAACATGTCCATAAGTGCTTGAAAGTATCATCTCAAACTGTATTCAGAGAGGTGGAATAAAAATACAGTTGAAAGACCAGGACATATTATTAGTGTTAGGAGATTAGTTAGTGGAGGAAGAGAGAGAGAGATCGACAGACAGCGACAGAGAGAGAGAGACAGAGACAGAGACAGAGACAGAGACAGACAGTCAGAGAGAGAGATAAATAAATGGAAGACACCAGAACAATCCTGAATCTGCATAAATACAGGCTCTTATTTAATTGCATATTGTGGCTATTCAGAAGTGTGTTTTATTTACACACTGATGAAGGGAGATGACACTCGATTTAGAAACTGCCATGGTGTTACACATTCAGTTCTGAGAGCAAACTTGGCTGAGAAGTCATCCAGTGTAACTGACCAAACTGACATTTCATATCTATATCTGTTAATGCACAAATCTTAAAGTGCATTAAGGAAGTAAGTGCCACTCACGACTGCAGTCGAATCCCAGTCACTGTCTACAGAGATAACAAAGGAAAGATGGATGCCCACACAGAGAGAGAGAGAGAGAGAGAGAGAGAGAGAGAGAGAGAGAGAGAGATGGGGGGGAGATGAACAGAAGAACAGCACCAGAACAACAGATCATGTCTTACCTGAATATTCTTGAGCTGGATGTCTGTCTTCTCTAGTCACCCAACTGCTGATGGTCCTTACTGTGCCATCTAGCTGTTTATAAAGATCCCAGCCCCCCACCCCCCCACCCCCCAGGTGGTATGTTGACCCACAGGTGGTATGTAGGACTGCTCAACCAATGAGAGCACACCCTATATTACCACGAGACGTATGGAAGCCTATAAGGTGTAACAACAAATTCTGATACTATCTGAAATGCTGATTGAACAAATTGTATTCCAGATAATGTCAAAAGGCCAGCCCAGTGAATAAACAGTTAGGTAAGGGAGAGAGAGGGCAATGCTAAGGGTGGACATGGTAAATAGTACTGCATAGAATCTGTAATTCATCAGTAATACCATTAATCATTATATACAGTGCACTCAGAAAGTATTCAGACCCCTTGACTTTTTCTACATTTTGTTTCTTTACATCCTTACTCTTTTAGCAAATGTATTAAAAATCTAAAACAGAAATACCTCATTTACATAAGTATTGAGACTCTTTGCTATGAGACTCGAAATTGAGCTCAAGTGCATTCTATTTCCATTGATCAACCTTGAGATGTTTCTCCAACTTGATTGGAGTCCACCTGAGGTAAATTCAATTGATTGGACATGATTTGGAAAGGAACACCTCTGTCTATATAAAGCCCCACAGTTGACAGTGCATGTCAGAGCAGAAATCAAGCCATGAGATCGAAGAAATTGTCAGTAAAGCTCTGAGACAGGATTGTGTTGACCATAAAATCACATTTAAGATTCCTGGCACTGAGACTATACACCTTGACTTACCAGGACACACTTCAGCAGCAGGCCCAAGGACAAAGAGAGAGAGAGAGAGGAGGACATGGCTCACAGCAAGGGCAGGATGGAAGAGGGACAACTAGGAGAGAGAGAGTGGAGGACATGGCTCACAGCAAGGGCAGGATTGAAGAAGGACAACTAAGAGAGAGAGAGAGAGACAGTGGCTAACTATTTGGCAATGGTAACTGATCAAAACTTAGGAAAACCTTGACAAAGTACAGGCTCAGTGACCACAGCCTTGCCATTGAGAAGGGTAGACACAGGAAAACATGCTCCCTGTAGAGGAAAGGCTGTGCAACCACTGCACAACAGCAGAACCTGAGACGGAGCTGCATTTCCTAACAAAATGTAAAAAATATAAAACAATTAGAGAGTGTCATTTCCCCAAATCTGAAACCCTTGTTCATGGTTTCAAAGACATCTCTGATGAGAGTAGGCTACCCGTCCTGTTGGGGGAGGACGCAGAGAGCTGTGGGTTGGCAGCGCACTACATTGCTGCCTGCCATAAGATGAGGGACAGTGTCTGACAGACCAATCAACCTGCATATGTCCTCTACTGTATGTTCATTGTTATTGTTCAATGAATGGTTATTTTGTTGTTACTGTTGTCCCGTTGACAATTTTGATTCTTATTATTTTCATATTGTTAATATCCAATGTAAGCTTTGGCAATATGTACATTGTTACGTCATGCCAATAAAGCAATTTGAATTGAATTGAGAGAGAGAGTGAGAGACAGAGAGAGTGAGTGAGAGAGATTTCTATCAAAATGTTTTAAATATACTGAACAAAAAATAAACATGACAGAGAGAGTGGGAGAGAGAGAGAAAGAGAAGAGAGAGAGACAGAGCGTGAGAGAGAGTGGGAGAGAGAGAGAAGGGAGAGAGAGAAGGGAGAGAGAGAGTGAGAGAGAATGCGAGAGAGAGTGCAAGAGAGAGAGAGAAGGGTTGAGAGAGAGAGAAAAGAGAGAGAGAAGGGAGAAAGAGAGTGAGAGAGAGAGAGAGAGAGAGAGAGAGTGCAAAAGAGAGAGAGAAGGGAGAGAGAGAGAGAGAGGAGAGAGAGAGAGAAGGGAGAGAGAGAAGGGAGAGATTTTTATAAAAATGTTGTAAATATACTGAACAATAATATTAACACAACATGCAACCATTTCTAAGATTTCACTGGTTGTTCTCCGTTTTTAGTTATCATATTTTGTCTTCTGATAGTTGCTTCAGAGTTGTTCAATGTAAAAGGCTATAGGATCCGTCCCACTGTTTTTAAAGTCTGATTTATATACATTTTCATTGTAACTTTTTAAATTGGCATTAATAGCATTGTTGTTTCTAATTATTAATATTTAAAATTATAACTGGTTCAGAATGTATGTGTTTTCTGAGAGATGCAACATATTTACCAGGTTAAGTTGCCATTAACTACTGTGCTTTATTTGAGTTTAACCTGTAATGGTTGGCTCTCTTCAGAAGTAAAATTTCAAAAATTGTATTTTCTTCTTTACCTTGTAAAGATAATTTTCTGGTATTTTTCTAACACAGTGATTTATTTTTCTCTGTATCAGGGGGCTGCTTTTTCTATCCTCTCTGTCTCTATTTGTAATGGTAAAGGTTAAAAAAAAGTATTGTTTAAGTATGTAATAAAATTCAGTTCTAGAAGATACACTGTTTATTCTCCAAATTTTGTCGATAAATGTATTTTCTGGAGTAATTAAGCACTATACCGGAGAATGATCTGATATCTCTTTATAGTGATTTTTTTGAAATATTTGCAAAACAGAAATTCCTTATTTACATAAGTATTAAGACCAGTTAAATTATTTTTTATTTAACCTTTATTTGACTAGGCAAATCAGATCTTATTTATTAAATTCTTATTTACAACATCGGCCTACCAAAAGGCAAAAGGCCTCCTGTGGGGATGGGCTGGGATTATTAAATAGGACAAAACAAACATCACGACAAGAGAGACAACACAACACTACATAAAGAGAGACCTAAGACAACAACATAGCATGGCAGAAACACATGACAACAAATCATGGTAGCAACACAACATGACAACAACACGGTTGCATCACATCATGGCAGCAACACAACATGGTAGCAGCACAAAACAGGGTACAAACATTATTGGGCACAGACAACAGCACGAAGGGCAAGAAGGTAGAGACAATAATACATCACACAAAGCAGCCACAACCCTTTGCTATGGGACTCGAAATTGGAATTGTCCGTAGAGCTCCGAGACAGGACTGTGTCGAGGCACAGATCTGGGGAAGGGTATCAAAATAAATCTGCAGCATTGACGGTCCCCAAGATTAAACTCTTTGGCCTGAATGCCAAGCGCAACATCTGGAGGAAACCTGACACTATCCCTAAGGTGAAACATGATGGTGGCAGCATCATGCTGTGGGGATGTTTTTCAGCAGCAGGGACAGGGAGACTAGTCAGGATCGAGGGAAAGATGAACAGAGGAAAGTACAAAGAGATGCTTGTTGAAAATCTGCTCCAGAGGTTCACCTTCCAACTGGACAAATACCCTAAGCACACAGCCAAGACAACGCAGGAGTGGCTTCCGAATGTCCTTGAGTGGCCCAGCCAGAGCCCGAACTTGAACCTGATCGAACATCTCTGGAGAGACCTGAAAATAGCCATGCAGCAACGCTCCCCATCCAACCTGACAGAGCCTGAGAGGATCTGCAGAGAAGAAAGGGAGAAACTCTGAAAATACAGGTGTGCCAAACTTGTAGCACCATACCCGAGAAGGCTCGATGCTGTAATCTCTGCCAAAGGTGCTTCAACAAAGTACTGAATAAAGGGTCTGAATACTTATGTAAATGTGATATTTCAGTTTTTAATTTGTAATAAATTTGCTGAAATTTGCAAAAAAAATTAGCTTTGTCATTATTGTGTATTGTGTGGATTGATGAGGATAAAAAAATATTGTTATACGTTTTAGAATAAGGTTGTAACGTAACAAAATGTGGAAAAAGTAAAGGGGTCTGAATACTTTCCGAATTCACTGAACCCACATATACACACCCTCTCACCCTCTCACCCACACAGACACACACACAGACAGACTTGTGCAGCTAACCTTGTGGGGACATACAATCAGTCCCATTCAAAATCCTATTTTCCTTAACCCTTAACCCTAACCCTATCTCCTAACCCTAACCCTAATTCTAACCTTAACCCTAAACCCCCTAGAAATAGCACACACACATCCGTTGAACAAATGTTGACAATTATTGACTTAAATGCTGTATTTCCTATTTATTATTGTCCTTTCAGTGTCCATGTATCTCCATTGGCTATTTATATCATTACTTTCTAGAGAATAAAAAAATGTACAGTGTTAACCAGAAAAAAACAGATTTTATTTGCTAATCATCTTTTGTTTTTGTTAATGATGACTCATTTGCTTTTGGATCATGACATGTTAGTGAAACTACATGGGCATATTTACAGACTGATATTTATTTTAAAGTTTTCTATAATTTCACAACACCTGTTTTGTTTCTGAAATCATTAACAACAATTCTGACCCGGCCTGGAGTAACAAGTTCATCTGCAATGATGTGGAGGTCAATGACAACCTGAAGCTGGAGGTGTGGGACAGTGATGTGTCAGCTGACGACCACCTGGGGACCTGTTCAACCACAGTTACAGATCAGCTGATGACCACCTGGGGACCTGTTCAACCACAGTTACAGATCAGCTGATGACCACCTGGGGACCTGTTCCACCACAGTTATAGATCAGCTGATGACCACCTGGGGACCTGTTCCACCATAGTTACAGATCAGCTGACGACCACCTGGGGACCTGTTCCACCATAGTTACAGATCAGCTGACGACCACCTGGGGACCTGTTCCACCATCAGCTTTACTGATGGATTTCAGCACTCTCCACAGCATTGGAAGAAGCTTCTATTGAAGCCAGAGACAGTGTTTGTATGTGGCGCCACAGAGTGAGCGGTACAACTGTAGTGTGTAAAGGGTTTGTCCCAAATTACACCCTATTCACTTTATAGTGAACTACTTTTGACCAGTTGTGCATTATATAGGGAATAGGCTGCCATTTGGGACTCAAACATTGTCACTGTAGGAGTGGTCCTTATAATATCACTCCTACTGAAGCAGTAGGCTGTGTGGCACCTGTTGTCTTCCTATAGATAGTGATCAATGGTATTACTGATGAATTACAGATTCTATGCAGTACTATTTACCATGTCCACCCTTAGCAATGTCCTCTCTCTCACCTAACTGTTTACTCAATTCTTCCATTTAAAAATGATGGAGGCCACTTTGTTCTTGTGGACTTTCAATGCAGCATAATTTGTTGGGTAGGCGGACAGGTCCCTAGATCTGTGCAATCCTGTCTCAGAGCTCTTCGGACAATTTCTTCGACCTTATGGCTTGATTTTTACTCTGACATGCACTGTCAACTGTTAGTAGTCCTACATACCACCTAAAGGGTGGGGGGGGGGGGGGTGCATGAGATCTTTAAAAACATATAGATGGCACAATAAGGACCATCAGCAGTTAGGTGACTAGAGAACAACAGAGAACAATATCCAGGTAAGACATTATCAGTTGTTCTGGTGCTGTTCTTTTACCTCTCTCTCTTTCTCCCTTTCTCAATCTCACTCTCTCTCTCGATCTCTCAATCTCTGTGTGTTGGCATCACTCTTACCTTTGTTATCTCTGTAGACAGTGGCTGGGATTCAGTCGACTGCAGACAGTGAGTGGCGTTCCTTAAAGCACATTAACATTTGTACAATAGCAGACATAGAAATGAAGTGTCAGTTTGGTTGAGTACACTGGATGACTTCTCAGTCAGGTTTGCTGTCAGAACTGAATGTGTAACACCATGGCAGTTTCTATATCAAGTGTCATCTCCCTCAATCCAGGATACGCTGGTGTGTAAATCAAACACACTTCTGAAAAGCCACTATCTGCAGTTGAATAAGAGCCTGTATTTCTGCTGATTCAGGATTGTTCTGGTGGTTCTTTCATCTCTCTCTCTCCCTCTCCCTCTCCCTCTCCCTACTGGTCTTTCAACTGTATTTTTACTCCTGTATTCAATACAGTTCGTGCTGTTAGTTTCAAACTCTTATGGGACACCCATCTGACATGATAATTTCGTCCCCCTACCCTTCTCTTCCTTCTCCTCTCTCCTTTCTCCCAGACAGTGTACCATGGCCTCTCTCTCTCTGTCCCTGGGACTGCTGGTGCTATGCACCCTGGCTCTTGTACACTGTGACCTGGATGACAGCCATGTCAGGGTGTGGGGCCTTAGTGCCTCCAACCTGAAAGGAGACCTCCTCTCCCAGCCAGACCCCTACGTCAAGGTGAATTGATTCATTTATTTCACCTTTATTTACCCAGATCTGTCAGTTAACGAAAACATTCTTATTTACAATGAAGGAATGGCAGGTGGGGAGAAAAAAACAGAACTACAGTAATTTGTAACTTATTTTTTTACTTGTTTTGTACATAATGTTGCCGCTACCGTGTCTTATGACCGAAAATAACTTCTGGACATCTGGACTGCGATTACTCACCACGGACTGGCAGAATACTTTTTTTCCTTTAACGAGTCTGACGAGTCGGACGCTAATGATATACTGCTCTCTCGGGAACAGTCCCAGATCCCCGTGGTTTGCGTGAAGAGGAAGTGGAGAAAAAGAGGCCAGAGGGAGGGATGCATTCTGAGAATTCGTAGGCGATCGAATAAACCCCCACTTCCTAGCAAACGTGCAATCTTTGGAGAACAAAATGGATGACCTACGCTGATCTGATTAAGATTAAACTAGCAACAGGTAACAACAACCCGATGTCACAGGAAGGACAAAAAGATCATCAAGGACATCAACCACCCGAGCCACTGCCTGTTCACACCGCTACCATCCAGAAGTTGAAGTCAGTACAGGTGCATCAAAGCTGGGACCAAGAGACTGAGAAATAGCTTCCATCTCAAGGCCATCAGACTGCTAAACAGCAATCACTAACTCAGAGAGGCTGCTGCCTACATTGAGACCCAATCACTGGCAGCTTTAATAAATGGATCACTAGTCACTATATACAATGCATTCTAAACAATGCCACTTTAAAACTTCTTAAGGATTGGTAGCGGGACAACTTCCGGAGAAACTGGAGGGCGCATAATTCAAATAAATTCTAATAGTTATTATGGATTTTAAACATTTAGGTACATATACAGTTGAAGTCGGAAGTTAACATATACCTTAGCCAAATACATTTAAACTCAGTTTCTCCACAATTCCTGACATTTCATCCTAGTAAAAATTACCTGTCTTAAGTCAGTTAGGATCACCACTTTATTATAAGAATGTGAAATGTCAGAATAATAGTAGAGAGAATGATTAATTCCAGCTTTCATTTCTTTCATCACCTTCCCAGTAGGTCAGAAGTTTGCATACACTCAATTAGTGTTTGGTAGCATTGCCTTTACATTGTTTAACTTGGGTCAAACGTTTTGGGTAGCCTTCCACAAGCTTCCCACAATAAGTTGGGTGAATTTTGTCCCATTCCTCCTGACAGAGCTGGTGTAACTGAGTCAGGTTTGTAGGCCTCCTTGCTCACACATGCTTTTTCAGTTCTGCCCACAAATTTTCTATAGGATTGAGGTCAGGGCTTAGTGATGGCTACTCCAATACCATGACTTTTTTGTCCTTAAGCCATTTTGCCACAACTTTGGAAGTATGCTTGGGGTCATTGTCCATTTGGAAGACCCATTTGCAACCAAGCTTTAACTTCCTGACTGATGTCTTGAGATCTTGCTTCAATATATCCACATAATTTTCCTCCTAATGATGCCGTCTATTTTGTGAAATGCACCAGTCCCTCCTGCAGTAAAGCATCCCCACAATATGATGCTGCCACCCCCGTGCTTCACAGTTGGGATGGTGTTCTTCAGCTTGCAAGCCTCCCCCTTTTTCCTCCAAACATAACGATGGTCATTATATATTTGTTTCATCAGACCAGAGGACATTTCTCCAAAAAGTACATTCTTTGTCCCCATGTGCAGTTGCAAACCATAGTCTGGCATTTATATGGCGGTTTTGGAGCAGTGGCTTCTTCCTTGCTGAGCAGCCTTTCAGGTTATGTCGATATAGGACTCGTTTTACTGTGGATATAGATACTTTTGTACCTCTTTTCTCCAGCATCTTCACAAGGTCCTTTGCTGTTTTTCTGGGATTGATTTGTACTTTTCGCACCAAAGTACATTCATCTCTAGGAGACAGAACGTGTCTCCTTCCTGAGCGGTATGACGGCTGCGTGGTCCCATGGCGTTTATACTTGCGTACTATTGTTTGTCCAGATGAACGTGGTACCTTCAGGCATTTGGAAATTGCTTTCAAGGATGAACCAGACTTGTGGAGGTCTACAATTTTTATCTGAGGTCTTGATTTCTCTTGATTTTCCCATGATGTCAAGCAAAGAGGCACTGAGTTTGAAGGTAGGTCAAATTATGTAAATTAGCCTATCAGAAGCTTCTAAAGCCATGACATAATTTTCTGGAATTTTCCAAGCTGTTTAAAGGCACAGTCAACTTAGTGTACGTAAACTTCTGACCCACTGGAATTGTGATACAGTGAATGATAAGTGAAATAATCTGTCTGTAAACAATTTTTGGAAAAATTACTTGTTTCATGCACAAAGTAGATGTCCTAACCGACTTGCCAAAAAGATAGTTTGTTAACAAGAAATTTGTGGAGTGGTTGAAAAACGAGTTTTAATGACTCCAACCTAAGTGTATGTAAACCTCCGACTTCAACTGTAAGTGTCTTATATCGGCTGAAAGCTTAAATTCTTGTTAATCTAACTGCACTGTACGATTTACTGCAGCTATTACAGCGAAAAAACATGCAATGCAATTGTTTGAGGACGGCGTCCCACATCAAAATATTATTCCACCTGCACAGGTTTATACAATCACATAAAGATGAAATATTCACTCACTTTTTGAAAATCTTCCTCTGATTTGTCATCCAAAGGCTCCCAGCTATAACATGTAGTGTCGTTTTGTTAGATAAAATCATTTTCTATATCCCAAAAAGTCAGTTTAGTTGACGCCATCAATTTGAGTAATCCACTCATTCAATTTGCAGAGAAAGGAATCTGAAAATATAGCCCTAAACTTTGTTTCAACAAGTCAAAATACGTTTATATTTACTCCTCAGACACCCTAAAATGTAATCAAACTATAATATTTAACTATATTTAACTGTTATTAACTATTTTAAAGTGTTATTTCTTATTTGTTTTTGAAGTTGCAAACCTGAAACCTTGAACATAGACTGCTGACACCCTGTGGAAGCCATAGGAATTGCATCCATGGAGCTATTTTACAATATGACCTTTCTCTTGAATTTCTAAGAGGATGGTTTTTCTTTGGATTTTCTCCTACCATATCTATTGTGTTATATTCTTTGTGCTATATATTATTTTAACATTTCTACAAACTTCAACGTGTTTTCTTTCCAATGGTACCATTTTCAAGCATATCCTGGCTTTAGGGACTGAGCAACAGGCAGTTTACTTTGGGCACGTCATCCAGGCGGAAATTGAGAAAAAAGGGGCCTAGCCCTAAGAATTAATAATGTTACATATCCTACATTACTCATATCACATGTACATACTGTATTTTCTATCATCTATTGTGCCTTCGCCATCACTCATCCATATACAGTACTTACATGTACATATTCTCATTCACCCCTGTCGTGTCTTTGGCTATGCCGGAATAAGTGATATGACATGCTAACCTATAAAATTCTTTCAACACAGGCTATTCAACAGTCCTTCAGTAGGGTCAGAAAGAGAGGGGAAGGGAGAAAGGTATTTATGGGGGGGTCATAAACCTTACCCACAGGCCAACGTCATGACACCCCTTTAGATTTGTGTGTATTAGGTAGTTGTTGGGAAATTGTTAGATTACTTGTTAGATATTATTGTTAGATATTACTGCACTGTCGGAACTAAAAGCACAAGCATTTCGCTACACTCACATTAACATCTGCTAACCATGTGTATGTGACAAATAACATTTGATTGATTGATTATACGGGGCGTCTGGTAAGGCAAGGGGCGGTGGACTATGCATTTTTGTAAATAACAGGTGGTGCACAATATCTAAGGAAGTCTCAAGCTACTGCTCGCCTGAGGTAGACTATCTCATGATAAGCCACACTATCTACCTAGAGAGTTTTCATCTGTATTTTTCGTAGCTGTTTACATACCGCCACAGTCAGAGGCTGGCACTATGACAGCATTGAATGAGCTGTATTCCGCCATAAGCAAACAAGAAAATGCTCACCCAGAGGCGGCGCTCCTATTAGACGGGGACTTAAATGCAGGGAAACTTAAATCTGTTCTACCAAATTTCTATCAGCATGTTAAATGTGCAACCAGAGGAGAAAAAACACTGGACCACCTTTACTCCACACACGATATACTTACAGTTTCAGATTTTGTAAATATGACAACATCTGTGAACTATATATTCCATCTTCTTGAATTGCATTAGTCTTGTGAGGTCATTCAAATTTGCCTGTTGCTCTGCTGACTTAATTTGTGAGTGACCTCACATATTTGAACGTTTTTTATTTTAAAGATAGGTTTGTGCAGATTTAAGGTGCTGAATTCAGATTAGGACATCCTCAGTTCTCATAAAAAAAACAAGATAAAAACGATTATATCACAATGACTTTTAGAAATGCATCTGTTGGGTTTTCTAGCTTCCTTTCCTTGAACCCTTTACTTCCTTTTCTCCTTTCTTTCCCTGGATTCCTCTCCTCCTTTCTTATTTCCCTTTCCTTTCCCCCTTCCTTCACTTCCTTTCATAGCTCCCTTTCATTCTATCCTTTCCTACCTTCCTTTCCTTGGTCTTTCCTATCTTCCATTCCTTCTTTCCTAGCTTCAGTTCCTTGATCACTTTCCTTATTCTCCTCTAGCTCTCTTTCCTCCTATCCTTTCTTATTTGTGTTCCTTTCCTCCTTTCCTAGCCTCCTTTCCCCTTTTTCTGGCTCCCTTTCCTTCCATAGATCCCTCTCCTCTGTTTCTAGATCCGTTCCACATTTCCTAGCTTTCTTTCCTAATTTCCTTTACTCGTCTACTTTCTGGTTTCCATTCCTCCTTTCTAAGCTTCTTTTTCTTGGTCTTTCCTATCTTCCATTCCTCCTTCCCTAGCTCTTTCTACTTCTTTTCTAGATCCTGTTCCTCATTTCCTAGCTTTCTTTAATGATGATCTTGTTCCCTTTCTTTCCCTAACTTCCTTTCCTCTTCTCCTTCCCCAGTTTCCTTTCCTAGCTTAACCTGTTATGGCTAGGGGGCAGTATTTTCACGGCCGGATAAAAAACGTACCCGATTTAATCTGATTATTACTCCTGCCCAGAAACTAGAATATGCATATAATTATTGGCTTTGGATAGAAAACACCCTAAAGTTTCTAAAACTGTTTGAATGGTGTCTGTGAGTAAAACAGAACTCATATGGCAGGCAAAAACCTGAGAAGATTCCAAACAGGAAGTACCCTCTCTGACCATTCCTTGAGCTTCTTGGCTCTGTTTAAAGAAAATGTAGGATCTTTGCTGTAACGTGACACGTGTCCTACGGCTCCCATAGGATCTCAGAACTCGGGAAAAAGCTGAATGATGTAATTCCAGCCGCTGGCTGAAAAACTTTAGCGCGTTTGGATGGTGGTCGATCAGAGGGCCATCAGACTGAGGCTCGTGCACGAGGGGATCCCATGCTTTTACTTTCTCTCTCTTTGAATGTAAACACGCTTTCCCGGTCGGAATATTATCGCTTTTTTACGAGAAAAATGGCATAAAAATTGATTTTAAACAGCGGTTGACATGCTTCGAAGTACGGTAATGGAATATTTAGACATTTTTTGTCACGAAATGCATCGGGCGCGTAACCGTTATTTACCCTTTCGGATAGTGTCTTGAACGCACGAACAAAACGCCGCTGTTTGGATATAACTATGGATTATTTGGGACCAAACCAACATTTGTTATTGAAGTAGAAGTCCTGGGAGTGCATTCTGACGAAGAACAGGAAAGGTTCTGTAAAACACAACAAATTTAAGAATGTGAAATGTCAGAATTATTGTAGAGAGAATGATTTACTTCAGCTTTCATTTCTTTCATCACATTCCCAGTGGGTCAGAAGTTTACATACACTCAATTATTATTTGTTAGCATTGCCTTTAAATTGTTTACCTTGGGTCAAACGTTTTGGGTAGCCTTCCACAAGCTTCCCACAATAAGTTGGGTGAATTTTGTCCCATTCCTACTGACAGAGCTGGTGTAACTGAGTCAGGTTTGTAGGCCTCCTTGCTCGCACCCGCTTTTTCAGTTCTTCCCACAAATGTTCTATACGATTGAGGTCAGGGCTTTGTTATGGCCACTCCAATACCTTGACTCTGTTGTCCTTAAGCCATTTTGCCACAACTTCGGATGTATGCTTGGAGTCATTGTCCATTTGGAAGACCCATTCGCGACCAAGATTTAACTTCCTGACTGATGTCTTGAGATATTGCTTTAACTGACTTGCCTAGTTAAATAAAATAAATATATATATATTATAAATATATATATTTTTTTAAATAAACACTGCACAGCATTACCATCTTTTAGCAAATATCTTTCTCCTGTCTCATCACTTTTAAGAAAGTGATTAATCAATAACGCCCCATTTTATAACTGCATCTCAAACCCCTCTCTGATAAGATGACAGAAAGCTGTAGTCTAGATCCACATGGGTGTGATTCAGCTGTGGGATGACATCACAACAACAGCAAAATTTCGTGGCAGATATGGCTAGGATACTGTTGCACAGACAGACAGACAGACGGCTGCTGCTGAAAGATAACAGTTCCAGCAGTAGCCTGTGTTTGTGTGTAGCACCACAGAGAGAAGAGACAGGGGTATGTTCTGTAGTCAGTGTATATTGTCACTGTGGGAGTGACGCATATTATAACACCTTAATTAGCTCTGTAGTCTTCTGTACTTCTTTAATACAAAAAGTGTATTAATTAGATCTTGGAATATTAACCACTAGTGGATTCACTGCATTCAAAGTGATTGAGGATAAAACCAAGAGGTTTTACAACTCATCTGGTTGATAGGGCCCTGGGATGAGGCTTCTATTGAAGCCAGAGACAGTGTTTGTATGTGGCGCCACAGAGTGAGTGATATAACTGTAGTGTGTAAAGGCTTTGTCCCACATTACACCTTATTCAGTTTATAGTGAACTACTTTTGACCACTATATACGGAATAGGGTGTCATTTGGGACGCACACATTGTCACTGTATGAATGGTCCTTATAGTACATTTACATTTACATTTACGTCATTTAGCAGACACTCTTATCCAGAGCGGCTTACAAATTGGTGCATTCACCTTATGATATCCACCACTCATACTGAAGCAGAGGGCTGTGTGGCGCCTGTTATCTTCGTATACAGTGTTCGGAAAGTATTCAGAACCCTTGACTTTTTCCCCATTTTGTTACATTACAGACTTATTGTAAAATTGATTAAATTGTTTTTTTTTTCCCCATTATCAATCTTCACACAATACCCCATAATGACAAAGCAAAAACTGTTTTTTAGAAATGTTTGCAAATATATATAAAAAAATGAAATATCAGATTTACATAAGTATTCAGACCCTTTACTCAGTACTGTGACTCGTTTTAGGAAACTAGGCAAATGTCGCGCGTCACTACTTCACAGGAAGTAATTTGAATGTAAACTTTATTTTTTTTAATCAAAAATGTGTTTTTTGACAGAAATGTTTTTGTCCTTAAAAACTAATTTGTATGACATCTGTTAATACAAATCAAATTGTTAAATTATTATTAATAAAACGTTTTTTTAACCTTTTTTTTTACTACTCTAGGAAAATTATGAGCCTATTTGGTTTAGCCATGGAAAATGTCAGCAACCTTCCCACCAGCCATGATTGGCTGAAATAATGAGTGGGCTGGACATGCCGAGAGATGAGTTCTGATTGGTCTGCCATGTAGCAGGCTTCTGTCTATAATATGAGCTAGTCAGGATGTGTAGGTAATCCTTTCTAACGCAGCTTTTTTGAAAGTTGTCACACAGTAGAACTGTATAATTTTGCTCTCCACTTTTTGGAGGACCGAGTTTTGAGATCTTTGGAGTATGATCGCTAAGGAGAAGAAAAGAGAACACACAGAAGGATGTTGTATAAAATACCTGTCTCCAGATTACATCTTCAAACTAAAGGCAAACATGGCATCAGTGACAGAGAGGGAGAAGAGTCCATCCATGTATACGGATAAGAGAGTATAGCTACATTTTCCGATATTACACAATAAACATTTGGTCAAAAAGTAATTTACATTTCAAGTTAAAGTGTACTGTTAGCTAGCTAGCTAACGTTAGCTGGCTGGCTTGTAGCTGGTAAATTCGCTCAGGCTATCTACTCCGATTTCAGAGCACTCTTGTCCGAGTGTGCCAGAGTGCAGAATAACTGACCTATTTACAAACACTCAACACCTGTTGAGTATGGCCAATGTCAGTAAACGTTGGCAAAAAAGCGTAATTAAATAGTTGCCAGCAGCACAGTTGCCGTTACCAACGCTCTGGATAACATACAAACAGCCTAACAAGCTCTACCAGGGTGAGTCAAATTATCAGAGTGAGGTGTTCTCTTATTTGTCTGGAAGTAGCTAGCCAACGTTAGCCAGTTAGCTTGGGTGCTTGACTGCTGTTAGGTCAGAAGGCTCGGATCATCCCTACTCCTCGGCTAGAGCGTCCAGTGTGCACTCTGAATGCTCCGAGAGTGAAACGTTCTGAATTTACAAACGGCCAATCTGACAACACTCTAAGTTTACGAATGCCCCGAGCACACTCTGGCACTCCAGCATTCCAGCTCTCCAGTAGGTACCAAAACACTCATTTAAAAAAAAGTGAGGTTGCAAGTTTATCATCTTTCAAAGCATAATCACTTTCCCATTGTTCCTCAACTGTAGTGTATGATATACCATTTTCTAGCTCTAAGTCTTTACTTTTATCCAATGTAAAAAACACAATTTCTAATTTTGCTACATAAGACCGACTCGAACAGGTCGGTCAACTTTGTTGAGGTACCTTTGGCAGCGATTACAGCCTCGAGTCTTATCGGGCATAAAGCTACAACCTTGGCACACCTGTATTTGGGGCGTTTCTCCCATTCTTTTCTGCAGATCCTCTCAAGCTCTGTCAGGTTAGCTGATGAGCGTCGCTGTACAGCTCGCTGACCATGGCCCTTCTCCCCCGATTGCTCAGTTTGGCTGGGCGGCCAGCTCTAGGAGGAGCCTTGGTGGTTTCAAACTTCTTCCATTTAAGAATGATGGAGGCCACTGTGTTCTTGTGGACCTCCAATGCTGCATAATTTTTTGGGTACCCTTCCCCAGATCTGTGCCTCAACACAATCCTGTCTCAGAGCTCTACTGACAATTTCTTCAACCTTTGGCTTGGTTTTTGCTCTGATATGCACTGTCAACTGTGGGACTTTATCCTCTCTGGTACATGTGGGATGCTAGCGTCCCACCCGCCGGACACACTATTCAACAGCCAGTGAAATAGCATGGCGGCAAATTCAAAACAACAATAATCTCATAATTCAAATTTCTCAAACATACAACTATTATATCCCATTTTAAAGATACACTTCTCATTAATCTGTTTAGGATAGGGGGCAGTATTTTCCCGGCCGGATAAAAAACGTACCCGATTTAATCAGGTTATTACTCCTGCCCAGTTACTACAATATGCATATAATTATTTTATCTGGATAGAAAACACGCTAAAGTTTCTAAAACTGTTTGAATGGTGTCTGTGAGTATAACAGAACTCATATGGCAGGCCAAAACCTGAGAAGATTCCATACAGGAAGTGCCCTCTCTGACCATTTCTTGGCCTTCTATAGCCTCTTTATGGAAAATAGAGGATCTCTGCTGTAACGTGACATTTTCTAAGGCTCCCATAGGCTCTCAGAAGGCGCCAGAATGGGGAATAATGACTCTGCAGTCACTGGGCGAAAAACAGTAGGGGTTTTGGAAAGTGGTCGTTCTGAGAACAATGACACGGGCGCGCGTGTGCATGTGAACACTCCATTTTCTATTTTCAGTGTTTGAACAAAACAAGGTCTCCCGGTCGGAATATTATCGCTATTTTACGAGAAAAATCACATAAAAATTGATTTTAAACAGCGTTTGATATGATTCGAAGTACGGTAATGGAATATTTAGACATTTTTTGTCACGATACGCCCCGGCGCGTCACTCTTCGGATAGTGTCTTGAACGCAAGAACAAACGCAGCTATTTGGATATAACTATGGATTATTTGGAACCAAAACAACATTGGGTGTTGAAGTAGAAGTCCTGGGAGTGCATTCTGACGAAGAACAGCAAAGGTAATCCAATTTTTCTTATAGTAAATCTGAGTTTGGTGAGTGCCAAACTTGGTGGGTGTCAAAATAGCTAGCGATGATGGCCGGGCTATCTACTCAGAATATTGCAAAACGTGCTTTCACCGAAAAGCTATTTTAAAATCGGACACCGCAATTGCATAAAGGAGTTCTGTATCTATAATTCTTAAAATAATTGTTATGTTTTTTGAACGTTTATAGTGAGTAATTTAGTAAATTCACCAGAAGTTTGCGGTGGGTATGCTAGTTCTGAACGTCACATGCTAATGTAAAAAGCTGTTTTTTTATATAAATATGAACTTGATTGAACAAAACATGCATGTATTGTATAACATAATGTCCTAGGAGTGTCATCTGATGAAGATCATCAAAGGTTAGTGCTGCATTTAGCTGTGGTTTTGGTTTTTTGTGACATTATATGCTACCTTGAAAAATGGGTGTGTGATTATTTCTGGCTGGGTACTCTGCTGACATAATCTAATGTTTTGCTTTCGTTGGAAAGCCTTTTTGAAATCAGACAGTGTGGTTAGATTAACGAGAGTCTTGTCTTTAAAATGGTGTAAAATAGTCATATGTTTGAAAAATGGACGTTTTTGGATTTCTGAGGTGTTTGTAATTCGCGCCACGCTCTATCATTGGATATTGGCGAGGCGTTCCGCTAGCGGCACATCTAGATGTAAGAGGTTAATCCAACCACATTGTCCGATTTCAAAAATGCTTTACGGTGAAAGCATAACATTAGATTATGTTAGGACAGCGCCGAGACAAGAAAAACCACACAGCCATTTTCCAAGCAAGGAGGCGTCACAAAAACCAGAAATACAGCTAAAATTAGTCACTAACCTTTGCCGATCTTCATCAGATGACACTCCCAGGACTCAATGTTACACAATACATGTATGTTTTGTTTGATAAAGTTCATATTTATATCCCAAAACCCCATTTTACATTGGCGCGTCATGTTCAGAAAATGTTTTGCCTCCCAAAACGTCCGGTGAATGAGCACATCAATTTACAAAAATACTCATCATAAATGTTGATAAAATTTACAACAGTTATTGAAAGAATTATAGATACACTTCTCCTTAATGCAGCCACTGTATCAGATTTCAAAATAGCTTTACGGCGAAAGCACATTGTTCAATATTCTGAGTACAGAGCTCAGCCATCAAAGCAAGCTATACAGTTACCCGCCAAGTTCTGGAGTCAACAAAACTCAGAAATAGTATTATAAATCTTCACTTACCTTTGCTGATCATCGTCAGAATGCACTCCCAGGACTCCCACTTCCACAAGAAATGTTTGTTTTGTTTGATAAACTCCATATTTATGTCAAAATACCTCCGTTTTGTTCATGCGTTCAGATCACTATTCCAAAGGCATAATGCGCGAGCGCAAAACCCGAAACAAATAGTCAAAAAGTTCCATTACCATTCGTAGAAACATGTCAAACGATGTTTACAATCAATCCTTAGGGTCTTTTTATCATAAATCTTCGATAATATTCCAACCGGACAATAGCGTATTCATTACAGAGGAAAAAGAAGGAACGGCGCCTGTGTGGGCGCGCCTGTGTGACCGCGCAGTAAACAACTAATTGGCCTCAGGCAGTCCACTTGTTGAGTCAGCTCTTATTCTCTCCCCAGTTACAGTAGAAGCATGAAACAAAGTTCTAAAGACTGTTGACATCTAGTGGAAGCCTTAGGATGTGCAAAATGACCCCACAGACACTGTAGTTTGGATAGGCAATCACTTGAAAAACTACAAACCACTTCCTGGTTGGATTTTTGCCTGCCATATGAGTTCTGTTATACTCACAGACATCATTCAAACAGTTCTAGAAACAGAGTGTTTTCTATCCAACTCTCCTAATAATATGCATATCCTACCTTCTGGGCCCGAGTAGCAGGCAGTTTAATTTGGGCACGTTATTCATCTGAATTTCCAATTACTGCTCCCTATCACGAAGAAGTTATATAGACAGGGGTGTTCCTTTCCAAATCATGTCCAATCAATTGAATTTACCACAGATGGACTCTAATCAAGTTGTTGAAACATCTCAAGGATGATCAATGGAAACAAGATGCACTTGAGCTCAATTTCAAGTCTCATAACAAAGGGTCTGATTACTTATTTATAAAAGGTATTTCTGTTTTAGATTTTTAATACATTTGCAAAAAGGTCTAAAAATCTGTTTTCACTACGTCATTATGGGGAAATGTGTATAGACTGATGAGAGATTGAGGAGAAAAAAAGTTTGAATCCATTTAAGAATAAGGCCGTAAAGTAACAAAATGTAGAAAAGGTCAAGGGATCTGAATGCACTGTATATAATGATAAATGGTATTACTGATGAATTACAGATTCTATGCAGTACTATTTACCGTCTCCACCCTTAGTAATGCCCTCTCCCTCACCTAACTGTTTATTCACCGGTCTGGCTTTAAAAAAAATATATATATATAAATATATATATATATATATATAATTCAAATGAATTACTTAAAAATCATACAATGTGATTTTCTGGATTTTTGTTTTAGATTCCGTCTCTCACAGTTGAAGTGTACCTATGATAAAAATTACAGACCTCTACATGCTTTCTTAGTAAGAAAACCTGCAAAATCGGCAGTGTATCAAATACTTGTTCTCCCCACTGTAGGTATTCCTCTTGTCCAGATGGGTTAGGGCAGTGTACAGTGTGATTGCGATTGCGTCGTCTGTGGACCTATTGGGGCAGTAAGCAAATTGGAGTGGGTCTAGGGTGTCAGGTAGGGTGGAGGTGATATGATCCTTGACTTGTCTCTCAAAGCACTTCATGATGATGGAAGTGAGTGCTACGTGGCGATAGTCGTTTAGCTCAGTTACCTTAACTTTCTTGGGAACAGGAACAATGGTGGCCCTCTGGAAGCATGTGGGAACAGCAGACTGGAATAAGGATTGATTGAATATGTCCGTAAACACACCAGCCAGCTGGTCTGCGCATGCTCTGAGGATGCGGCTTGGGATGCCGTCTGGGCCGGCAGCCTTGCAAGGGTTAACAAGTTTAAATGTTTTACTCGCGTTAGTGGCGGTGAAGGAGAGCCCACAGGTTTTGGTAGCGGGCCATGTCAGTGGCACTGTATTGTCCTCAAAGCGAGCAAAGAAGTTGTTTAGTTTGTCTGGGAGCAAGACATCAGTGTCCGCGACGGGGCTGGTTTTCTTTTTGTAATCCGAGATTGACTGTAGACCCTGCCACGTACGTCTTGTGTCTGAGCTGTTGAATTGTGACTCTACTTTGTCTCTATACTGACGCTTAGCCTGTGTGATTGCCTTGCTGAGGGAATAGCTACACTGTTTGTATTCGGTCATGTTTCCGGTCGCCTTGCCATGATTAAAAGCAGTGGTTCGTGCTTTCAGTTTTGCCCGAATGCTGCCATCAATTCACGGTTTCTGGTTGGGGAAGGTTTTAATAGTCACTATTGGTATAACATCACCGATGCACTTGCTAATAAACTCGCTCACCGAATCAGCGTGTACATCAATGTTGTTGTCCGATGCTACTGACTTACTGGTGTTCTTCCATGCCGTCCATGGGAGGGGTACGTCACTTGAGTGGGTTGAGTCACTGACGTGGTCTTCCTGTCTGGGTTGGCACCCCCCCCCTTGGGTTGTGCCATGGCGGAGATCTTTGTGGGCTATACTCGGCCTTATCTTCGGACGGTAAGTTGGTGGTTGTAGACATCCCTCTAGTGGTGTGGGGGCTGGGCTTTGGCAAAGTGGGTGGGGTTATATCCTGCCTGTTTGGCCCTGTCCTGGGGTATCATCGGATGGGGCCACAGTGTCTTCTGATCCCTCCTGTCTCAGCCTCCAGTATTTATGCTGCAGTAGTTTATGTGTCGGGGGGCTAGGGTCAGTCTGTTACATCTGGAGTATTCTCTTGTCTTATCCGGTGTCCTGTGTGAATTTTAAATATGCTCTCTCTAATTCTCTCTTTCTCTCTTTCTTTCTCTCGGAGGACCTGAGCCCTAGGACCATGCCTCAGGACTACCTGGCATGATGACTCCTTGCTGTCCCCAGTCCACCTGGCCATGCTGCTGCTCCAGTTTCAACTGTTCTGCCTGCGGCTACGGAACCCTGACCTGTTCACCGGACGTGCTTTTTGCACCCTCGACAACTACTATGATTATTATTATTTGACCATGCTGGTCATTTATGAACATTTTAACATCTTGACCATGTTCTGTTATAATATCCACCCGGCACAGCCAGAAGAGGACTGGCCACCCCTCATAGCCTGGTTCCTCTCTAGGTTTCTTCCTAGGTTTTTGGCCTTTCTAGGGAGTTTTTCCTAGGGAGTTTTTCCTAGCCACCGTGCTTCTTTCACATGCATTGCTTGCTGTTTGGGGTTTTAGGCTGGGTTTCTGTACAGCACTTTGAGATTTCAGCTGATGTACGAACGGCTATATAAATACATTTGATTTGATTTGATTTATCCGGAACATATCCCAGTCCACGTGATCAAAGCAATCTTGAAGCGTGGAATCCGATTGGTCGGACCAGCGTTGAACAGACTTGAGCACGGGCGTTTCCTGTTTTAGTTTCTATCTATAAGAATGTCTGCTGAATGATTAAAATGTAAATGGAATGCTCTGCTCTCAGCTGTTTTCCTGTTGAAGAACATCATTCTCTCAACCCATATTTAGACTCTGTCTCAGAGACAGATTAAAAGTGCTGATATATGATCAGGAGTAGAGCAGAAATGCTGATCTAGGATCAGTTTTGCTTTTTAGATCCTATTGAAGCAGATTGTTCTGGACTGAGGGAACCTGATCCTAGATCAGCAATCCTAATCCTAATGCGTTATGAATACAGGCCCAGGTCCCCCTTGTCCAGATATACTTTTATTCAGATCTGAAAGGCAACACTGACCACCTAGCTCAGCAGTCCTACTCTGAGAAGCTTTATGAATCCTAGCCAGCAGTTCTCTATACAACAGCGCCCCCATCTGGTGTGATAAAGTACATAATTTCGTTGGTGTAGTGGGCCATCATGATGAAGTAGAAGCCTGACTCCACCTGGTCAAACCTGTTCTCTCTACACACACTGACCTGTCTCCTGAGTAGAAACCTGACTCCACCTGGTCTCTACAGACACTGACCTGTCTCCTGAGAACAAATGGAGTGAGAGAGAGAGGAAAATAAGATGTCAGAAAGTGATGTCACAGACACAGAGTTAAAATGTTAACATGTTAATTTTGCCTTCAAGGTAACAGTCCATTTAAAGACCACTGTGGCTGTATCAAAAGAAGCAACTATGGATAATCATGAGCCAAACAAGTTATAACACATAGGACTGGACTGAGCCCAGCTGTAGGGCAATTCCACGATAACACAGTGATGCTGACACTCAGATTTTTCACTTTAAAATATATTGTATGTCAAACAAAAAACAATCATTTCAAAGTGAAACAAACCATACAACGCCAGGCACAAGGACAACTTTTAACCATTTGCAATCATTGGTTTGTTTGACGTACATTTTAAAGTAAAAAATCTGAGTTTCAGCCTTAGTCTGTTACTGTGGAATGTATCCTGTACCAATCCACACCACCAGTCACTCAGCATGTGTCAAGTCCTGACCAGTAAAGGGGTCATTTGTCATTGTAGTATGGTCAGGGCGTGGCAGGGGTTGTTGTTTTGTGTGTTTTGGGGTTGGTTTATTTAGAGGGGGATTTGTTCTAGTTTCATTTTCTATGTTCGTTTTCTATGTGTGGCCGAATATGGTTTCCAATCAGAGGCAGGTGTCTTTCGTTGTCTCTGATTGGAAGCCATACTTAGGCAGCCCTTTTTTCCTTTGGGTTTGTGGGTGGTTGTTTTCGTATAGTAGTGTACCTTACGGAACTGTTAGCTGTCGTTTGTTATTTTGTTGTTTGAAGTGTTCTCTTATAATAAATGAAGATGAGCACTATGCACGCTGCGCCTTGGTCTAATCCTTCCGACAGTTGTGACAGCATGGCTCAGTATGGAACAGCCTGCTGTCAGTTCATGCCCAACCCACTTTGTGAAGAGCTATCCTCCTATAGGTTCACTTCATCTCTTACCACTTCATCCTTCCCTTAGCAATGACTATCACATACATTCAGTATAGAACCATCTTTTCTAACCAATAGCCATCAGCTGGTCATCATCCTCTCTACGTAGCAAATGTCCTATGAACAATGCCTTGATAGAAATTAGAGGAACTCTCAGTACCACTAATGATTAAGTTATGAGGGTGGTGATTGGTGGATGTCATGGTTACCTGCAGGAAGTCCCCAGCACAGGAAGTTGGTGGCACCTTAATTGAGGAGAACGGGTCCGTGGTAACGACTGGAGCGGAACTAGTGGAATGTAACAAATACATCAAACATATGGTTTCCAGGTCATATAAGACAGCAGCTGGTACAAGGAAATCAGACAATTTAAATAAACTCATTTGGCCCTAATCTATGAATTTCACATGACTGGGAATACAGATATGCATCTGTTGGTCACGGATACCTTAAAAAAAAGGTAGAGGCATGGATCAGAAAACCAGTCAGTATCAGGTGTGAACACCACTTGCCTAATGCAGCACGACACATCTCCTTCGCATAGAGTTGAATCAGGCTGTTGATTGTGGCCTGTGGAATGTTGTCCCACTCCTATTCAATGGCTGTGCAAAGTCTGGTTAGTAAGCAGGTCATGGAAGAACTGGGACATTTTCAGCTTCCAGGAATTGTGTACAGATCCTTGCAACATGAGGTCGTGCATTATCATGCTGAAACATGAAGTGATGAATGGCACGACAATGGGCCTCAGGATCTCGTCACGGTGTCTCTGTGCATTGAAATAGCCATCAATAAAATGCAATTGTGTTCGTTGTCCGTAGCTTATACCTGCCCATACCGTAACCCATCCGCCACCATGGGGCACACGATTCACAACGTTGACATCAGCAAACTGCTCCCCCACACGACGCCATATACGCTATCTGCCCGAAAAAGTTGAAACCAGAATTTATCTGTGAAGAGCACACTTCTCCAGTGTGCCAGTGGTCATTGAAGGTGAGCATTTGCCCACTGAAGTCAGTTACGTCGCCAAACTGCATTCAGGTCAAGACCCTGGTGAGGACAACGAGCATGCAGATGAGCTTCCCTGAGATGGTTTCTGACAGTTTATACAGAAATGTTTTGGTTGTGCAAACCCACAGTTACATCAGCTGTCCAGGTGGCTGGTCTTAGACGATCCCGCAGGAGAAGAAGTTGGATGTGTAGGTCCTGGGCTGACGTGGTTACATGTGATCTGCGGTTGTGAGGCTGGTTGGACGTACTGCCAAATTCTCTAAAATGACATTGGAGGCGGCTTATGGTAAAGAAATGAACATTCAATCTATGGTGGACATTCCTGCTGTCAGCATGCCAATTGCACACTCCGTCAACTTGAGACATCTGTGGCATTGTGTTGTGTGACATAAATGCACATTTTAGACTTTATTGTCCCCAGCACAAGGTGCACCTGTGTAATGATCATGCTGTTTAATCAGCTTATTGATATGCCACAGGTGTCAGGTCGATTGATTATCTTGGCAAAGGAGAAATGCTCACTAACAGGGATGTAAACACATTCGTACATGAAACATTGGACCAACTACATATTGAGTTTATAATTTGAGCACATAGCCATGCAATCTCCACAGCCTAACATTGGCAGTAGAATGGCCTTATCAAATTGGCAACATCATAGGAATGCCACGCTTCTCAACAAGTCAGGTCATCAAATTTGTGCCCTGCTAGAACTGCCCTGGTCAACTTTAAGTGTTGTTATTGTGAAGTGGAAATGTCTAGAGCAACAACGGCTCAGCCACAAAGTGGTAGGCCACACAAGGTTACAGAACGGGACCGTCTGTCGTCGGTTGCAACACTCACAACCGAAACATGTTCGATCACCTTGCACTGCAAAATCATTCTGGCTCTGCATAAGGAGGACATCAACCTCAACACGCCAGAGGATATAGCCATCGACTTGGGGCTCTATTTAGATTTTTTTAAATTCTGCTTTGCCACTAAAATAAACACTGACAACTAAAATAAAGTTTTATTGTTATTATTGTTATGCATATCATTATAAATACTAATTATTGTTCTTATTGTTTTGTTGATTATTATTCATACTAATAATAGGAGGATAAGAGGATAGTAATAAGACAAAGAAGAGGTGAAAAAATGGTTTCTATCGACAAGAAAGGACAAACCACCTGGTACCGACAACCTGGATGGTAAATTGATGAGGTTGGTAGCGGAATACATTGTGACTCCTGTTTGCCACATCTTCAATTGAAGTCTGTGTTCCTCAGACATGGAAAGAGATAGGTCATTCAGGGTCATTCAGCTACACAAGAATAGCAGAGCACCCTGTTATGGCTAGGGGGCAGTATTTTCACGGCTGGATAAAAAACGTACCCGATTTAATCTGATTATTAGTCCTGCCCAGAAACTGGAAAATGCATATAATTATTAGCTTTGGAGAGAAAACACTCCAAAGTTTCTGAAACTGTTTGAATGGTGTCTGTGAGTATAACAGAACTCCTATGGCAGGCAAAAACCTGAGATGCTTCTGTTCAGGAAGTACCCTGTCTGAACATTTCTTGCCCTTCTTTATTAACTCTATCGTTTACAAAGGATCTCTGCTCTTACGTGACACTTCACACGTCTCCAATGAGGTCTCATAGCCCGGGAAAAACAGGAATGACGTAATTCAAAGCCCTGGCTGAAACAAAGGAGAGCAAAAGCTAAGTGGTCACTCAATGGACTAAGCCTTAGGCGCGTGACACGCCCCGCCCCCGGCTTTCGTTTTTTTCCTCAGTTTACAGACAGGCAGATTCCCGGTCGGAATATTATCGCTTCTCTACGAGATAAATTGCATAAATGTTGGTTTTAAACAGCGGTTGACATGCTTCGAAGTACGGTAATGGAATATTTAGAAATTTTTTGTCATATTTTGCGTCATGCTCGTGGCCGAGATTTAGCGTTGGGATAGTGTCTAGAACGCACGAACAAAACGTCGCTGTTTGGATATAACGATGGATTATTTGGGACCAAACCTACATTTGTTATTGAAGTAGAAGTCCTGGCAGTGTATTCTGATGAATAACAAGCAAGGTAAGAACATTTTTCTTATAGGAAATGTGATTTTGGTGAAGGCTAAACTTGCAGGGTGTCTAAATAGCTAGCCCTGTAACGCCGGGCTATGTACTTACATTATTGCAAAATGTGCTTCATCCGAAAAGCTATTTTAAAATCGGACATATCGAGTGCATAGAGGAGTTCTGTATCTATAATTCTTAAAATAATTGTTATGCTTTTTGTGAACGTTTATCGTGAGTAATTTAGTAAAATCACCGGAAGTGTTCGGTGGGAATGCTAGTTCTGAACGTCACATGCTAATGTAAAAAGCTGGTTTTTGATATAAATATGAACTTGATTGAACAGAAATGCATGTATTGTATAACACAATGTCCTAGGTGTGTCATCTGATGAAGATCATCAAAGGTTAGTGCTGCATTTAGATATGGTTTGGGTTTATGTGACATGATATGCTAGCTTGAAAAATGGCTGTGTGATTATTTCTGGCTGGGTACTCTGCTGACATAATCTAATGTTTTGCTTTCGCTGTAAAGCCTTTTTGAAATCGGACAGTTTGGTTAGATAAAGGAGAGCCTTGTCTTTAAATAGCTGTAAAATAGTCATATGTTTGAAAAGTGTAAGTTTTCGGATTTAGAGGAGTTTGAATTTCGCGCCCCGCCCATCATTGGATATTGGAGCAGACGTTCCGCTAGCGGAACGTGTAGATGTAAGAGGTTGGTGCAAATAGCTGACCAATCAGCCTGTTACAAATGCTTAGCAAACTCTTGGAAAACATTGTATTTGATCAAATACAAAGTTATTTTACAAGAAGAAAAAAGAACAACAGACTTTCAGCATGCTTATATGGAAGGGCACTCAACATGCTCGGCACTGACACAAACGACTGATGATTGGCCGAAAAAATTGATAGTAAGAAGATTGTCGGAGCTGTTTGTTAGACTTCAGTGCAGCTTTTGATGTCATTGATCATAATCTATTGCTGAAAAAACGTAGGTGTTATGGATTTGCATCCTCTGCCTAATTATGGATTGAGAGTTACATATCTAATAGAACACAGAGTTACCTATCTAATAGAACACAGAGTTACCTATCTAATAGAACACAGAGTTACCTATCTAATAGAACACAGAGTTACCTATCTAATAGAACACAGAGTTACCTATCTAATAGAACACAGAGTTACCTATCTCATAGAACACAGAGTTACCTATCTAATAGAACACAGAGTTACCTATCTCATAGAGCACAGAGTTACCTATCTCATAGAGCACAGAGTTACCTATCTAATAGAACACAGAGTTACCTATCTAATAGAACCCAGAGTTACCTATCTAATAGAACCCAGAGTTACCTATCTAATAGAACACAGAGTTACCTATCTAATAGAACACAGAGTTACCTATCTCATAGAACACAGAGTTACCTATCTAATAGGTGTGTCTGGCACTGTACATGGAGGGAAAGTGTCAGTAACATGCATGTCAGTCTCTCCTGGCTGAAAGTTGAAGACAGATTGACTGCATCATTATTGGTCTTTGTGTGATGTATTGATGTGTTGAAGGTACTGAACTGTCTGTTCAACCAGTTGGCACACAGTTTGGACACTCATCGGTACCACACAAGGAATTCAACCAGAGGTCTCTACACAGTCCCCAGGTCCAGAACAGAGGCAGGGAAACGCACAGTATTAAATAGAGCCATGACAACATGTAACTCTCTGCCACCCCAAGTAACTTAACGTAGCAATAAAACCAGTTTAAAAAAAACAGATAAAAGAACAAAGGGGTCTGTGAATAGCCATTTTATATTTATTGTATTGTAATTTGCCCTGTACTATGTATTACACCTAGATATTGTGTACATGTACTGATGTGTAGGCTATGTGTGACGTTTAAAATGTATGCATTTCAGTCCTTGACTAATAATGTTCTGTGCTATGTATTATGTCATGTTTCATGTGGACCCCAAGAAGAGTAGCTGACGCTTTCGCAGTGGCTAATGGAAAGGGAAAGAGAAAGGGTGATACCTAGTCAGTTGTACAACTGAATGCATTCACCTGAAATGTGTCTTCCGCATTTAACCCAACCCCTCTGAATCAGAGAGATGATGGGGAGCCTAATAAATACCAAATACCAAGGGGGTGGGGGTGAACCCCAAAAAGCTCTTCAACGAACCATTAATGGGGATTCTTTGAAGGATCGAACGAAGGCCAAACCTTGAATGAACAAAGTTATATTAAGCTCAAGTTTAAGCACAATAATGATATACTGTGAAAGGTAAATGTCGAATGGTAAAAAGCTTCGACATAAAACCTAAAAGCTGGTAGAAATATTGATTTACCACTTTTAATATTCTACGGACCAATCTAAGACATCTTCTGAGAAGCATAAAACAATACAGAAACATGATAAAGCCAGACTGAGAACATCTCACAGTAAAAAACAATGTTTTATGCTATAAGGAAGTGAATACATGAGTGACAGGGTGAGAGAGCCAATCAGACACAAGGTCATAGGTTACACTCTAATGATCATGCTGTTGGTGCTGTTCCTTCTTGTACCTGTAGGTGTAGTAGACGGTGCTCTCTTCAGGTGGCAGGTCTTAGTGTGTGTTCCTGAGCGGATGGTTGTGGTGCAGTTTCCCCAGACGGTCATCTGGTCCGACGTCATCATCCCACACCTAATAATAATAATATAAACAAAATGATAATAAAACATGTAAATATTCATAGTAACAATAACAATCAACGTAACAATAATAATAACAATAATAACAATAATACAAAAATAAATAATCATAATCATAATAATCCTCCTACTCCTTGTCCTCCACCTTTTCCTCCTCCTCCTCCTCTTCATCATTATCATCATAATAAGAATTGATGGGATTTACGTAGTACTTTTCCAGTGCTAAAAAGCGCTTTGCATAGTAAGGTGGGAAACTCACCTCCAGCTTAACGACAGACTTGTGGATGATGTCTATGAAGTTGAACTCGCCGGGCCAGGTGGGGTTGGCCTGGTTCTACAGAATGCTGGTCATGCCACCGAAGGCCGGGCCACACCACACCTAAGGAAGATAATGTTGTCAGTAGACATTTTTGTTATTAAATGTTATTTATTATTATTGTGCTTTTAATCCTCAAGGATGTTTTATGTATTGTTGGCTCACTTGGCTGAGGAACCTCTATGGGTATTTAAAAATTCATTCATTCATTCATTCATTTGTTTGTTTTTGCATTTGTTTGTTTGTTTATTTGTTCACCTAACAAATAACAAGCCAAGCACTGACATTTTCATGTTCACACATCACTGTAGGCTACTTGATATCCAAACAAATGACTGCTGACTGTCTACTGTTTACTGTTTAATTATTGCTGTGTCTCTGTCCTTTTGTGTTATGATGTCTGTCCTGTCTGTAACATTACTGTACTTCTGTTTTATCACCCCACCTGCCAGTCCCTCATTGTAAATAAGAATGTTTTGTTAACTGACTCTTCTGGTTAATTAAAGGTAAAATAAATGAATCAATTCACCTTGATGTAGGGGTCTGGCTGGGAGAGGAGGTCTCCTTTCAGGTTGGAGGCACTAAGGCCCCACACCCTGACGTGGCTGTCATCCAGGTCACAGTGTACAAGAGCCAGGGTGCATAGCACCAGCAGTCCCAGGGACACAGAGAGAGAGGCCACGGTACACTGTCTGGGAGAGAGGAGAGAGAAGAGGTGGGTAGGGGGACGAAATTAACAGACAGTTGAAAGACCAGTGGAGGGAGAGAGAGAGAGAGAGACAGAGAGAGAGAGAGAGAGAGAGAGAGAGAGATGGAAGAACCACCAGAACAATCCTGAATCAGAAGAAAAACAGGCTCTTATTCAATTGAAGATAGTGTGTTTAATTTACCCACCAGCGTATACTGGATGGAGGGAGATGTCACTTGATATAGAAACTGTCAGGTGAGGGGAGGGGAGAGGAGAGAGAGGCCATGGTACACTGTCTGAGAGAGAGGAGGGGAGGGGAGAGGAGAGAGAGGCCATGGTACCCTGTCTGGGAGAGAGGAGAGGAATGGAGTGGAGTGGGTGTCCATAAGATCTTGAAACTATCACTACAAAAAGTATTCAGAGAGATGGAGTAAAAATAGAGTTGAAAGATCATCAGTATTAAGAGATTAGTCAGTGGACGAAGAGAGAGAGATCGACAGACAGCGACAGAGAGAGAGAGAGCGAGAGACAGAAAGAAAGAAAGACAGACAGTGACAGAAAGAGAGAGAGAGCGAGAGAGCGAGAGAGCGAGAGAGCGAGAGAGCGAGAGAGAGAGAGAGAGGTAGAAGAACAGAATAACAGCACCAGAACAGATCATGTCTTACCTGGATATTCTTCTGTCTTTCTCACCCGACTGCTGATGGTCCTTACTGTGCAATCTAGCTGTTTATAAAGATCTCAGGCACTCACACACTCACACACCCACAGGCAATAATGACCCACACTTGGTGTGTAGGACTACTTAATTACAACTCAACCAATGAGAGCACAACAGCATGGCACAGACAGAGATGGTCGCCTCGCTTCGAGTTCTTAGGAAACTACGCAGTATTTCGTTTTTTTTATTATTTCTTACATTCTTACCCCAGGAAATCTTAAGTCTTATTACACACAACCGGGAAGAACTATTGGATGTAAGAGCAACGTCAACTTACCAACATTATGACCAGGAATACGACTTTCCCGAAGCGGAATCTTTGTTCGGACCACTACCCAGGGCAATGGAGCTAATTCCAGTAGGCAATCCAAAACAACAACGGCGCTGAAGGGGGAGACAAAGAGGCCACCTGGTCAGAATCCGTAGACGTGTACATCGCACATCGCTCCTGAATATACTACCAGCCAATGTCCAGTCTCTTGACAACAAGGTATGCGAAATTCGAGCAAGGGTTGCCTTCCAGAGAGACATCAGAGATTGTAACATTCCTTGTTTCACGGAAGCATGGCTCTCTAAAGATATGTTATCGGAATCGGTTCAGCCACTGTGCTTCTCCATGCATTGCGCCAACAGAGATAAACACCTCTCTGGGAAAAGGAAGGGCGGGGGTGTATGCTTTATGATTAACGACTCATGGTGTAATCATAACAACAAACAGGACCTCAAGTCCTTCTGCCCACCCGATCTGGAATTCCTTACAATCACCCGATCTAGAAATGCCAGCCATTTTACCTACCAAGAGAATTCTCGTCAGTTATAGTCACAGCGGTGTTGATTCCCCCTCAAGCAGACACCAAGACGGCCATTAATGAGCGTCTCGTCCCGCAAGCGGGATCAACATCCAGCGAAAAACTCCTAGCGACATTAGCATAACGAAATGTAATATTTTTTTTTTCAAATATAGGACTGTCTCATATCGTTTTATAGATACACCTCTCCTGAATCGACCCACGTCGTCCGATTTCAAAAAGGTTTTACAGGAAAAGCAAAACATTAGATTATGTTAGAGGAGTACATGGTAAAAGTAGCAACATAGCAATTTTCCGACCAACCACATGCATCACAAATAACCAAAAAACAGCTAAATGCAGCACTAACCTTTTACAAACTTCATCAGATGACACACCTAGGACATCATGTTACACAATGCATGCATTCTTTTGTTCAATAAAGTTTATATTTATATATAAAAACAGCATTTTACATCGGCACCTGACGTTGACTTACTATTTTCCCTCAAATGCATCCCGGGAAACAGTGCTACAATTTACTAAATTACTATTCGAAAACATTTTTAAAATGTAATATTGTCATTCTAAGATTTATAGATGAATTTCTCTTGAAAGCACCTGTCATACCAGATTTAAAAATAACTTTACTGGGTAATCACACTTTGCGATAAAAGGGGATGCGATACTCAGAAAATTAGCTGGTAAACCAAGCTCGGCGCCATCTTGGAACAATCGCATATCACATCTAATCTTGTATACTATTGTCAATAATCCCTTACCTTTAGTTGTCTTCATCAGAAAGCACTTCCAGGTTTCCCAGGTCCACAACAAATGTATTTTCGGTCGAAAAAGTCCATCCTTTATGTTCCATTAGCTTGCTGTTGTTAGCGCGTCTGAAGGCTGTATCCAAATGCTCCGTCGGGCACGGGACAGCGGTTTCGAAAAATAACTTTTTTCCCCCATTTAGGTTCGTTCAAACATGTCAAACGTTGTATAACATTAATCTTCAGGGCCTGTTTCAACAAGAGAGCCAATAAGATTCGAGGGGGACGATTGTAAAGGAGGGGGTAGACAGGGCCGCCGACGTCACAATGGTGATGGACCTCCTACTGTGACCAATTTCCACAGCGTCTCATTCATTCAGTTTCGACAGTAGAAGGCTCAAAACATTTTGTAAAGACTGGGGACATCTAGTGGAAGCAATAGAAAGTGCTCAATGAACGATAGCTCACGGTGTGATTAATAGGCAAATATGTGAAGTTGAGTCCACAATTCAGAATTCCACTTCCTGTTTCAATCGGTCTCGGGGTTTTGACTAGTATTAGGCCGTTGAAAATGGGCACTAATTTTTTTCAAAATGTGCTGTGGCGCCCCCTATCCTAGGGTAACGTCAAGAGGTTAAGGAACTTCACTGGACTATATGCAAACTGGAAACCATACATCTTAAGGCTGCATTTATTGCAGCTGGGGATTTTAACAAAGCAAATTTGAGAACAAGTCTACCTAAATTCTTCCAGCATATTGATTGCGCTACGTGCATGCGCAATACCCTCGACCACTGCTACTCTAAGTTCCGCGATGCATACAAAGCCCTCCCCCGTCCTCCCTACGGCAAATCCGACCACGACGCCATCTTGCTCCTTCCGTCTTATAGGCAGAAACTTAAACAGGATGTACCAGTGATGAGAACCATTCAACACTGGTCCGACCAGTCGGAAGCCACGCTTCAAGATTGTTTTGATCACGCGGACTGAAATATGTTCCGGTCAGCCTCAGAGAACAACATCGACGTATACGTGGGTTTATAAAGAAGTGCATTGGAGATGTTGTACCCACTGTGACTATTACAACCCACCCTAACCAGAAACCGTGGATGGATGGCGCAATTCGCGCAAAACTGAAAGCGCAATCCACCTCAATTAACCATGGAAAGATGTCTGGGATAATGTCTGAAAATAAACTGTGCAGCAGTTCCCTCCGCAAGGCAATCAAACAAATGAAATGCCGGTACAGGGACAAGGTAGAGTCGAAATTCAATGGCTCAGACACGAGACGTATGTGGCAGCGTCTACAGGAAATCACAGACTACAGAAAGAAATCAAGCCTCGTCAAGCACACCGACGTCATGCTTCCAGACAAACTAAACACCTTCTTTGCCTGCTTTGAGGATAATACAGTGCTACCATCGCGACCCGCTATCAAGGACTGCGCCCCCCCCCCCCTTCTCCGTGGCTGACGTGAATAAAACATTTAAACGTGTTAACCCTCACAAGTCTCCTGGCCCAGACAGCATCCCTTGCCGCATTCGCAGACCAGCTGAGCATGCGCAGACCTGCTGGCTGGTGTGTTTACGAACATATTCAATCGCTCCCTATCCCAGTCTGTTGTCCCCAAATGTTTTAAGATAGCAACCATTGTTCCTGGACCCAAGAAAGCAAAGATAGCTGAACTAAATGACTACCACCCCGTAGCACTCACTTCTGTCATCATGAAGTGCTTTGAGAGACTAGTGAAGGATTATATCACCTTCACCTTATCGGCCACCATAGACCCAGTTCAGTTTGCATACCGTCCCAACAGGTCCACAGACGATGCCATCGCCATCACACTGCACACTGCCCTATCCCATCTGGACAAAAGGAATACCGATGTAAGAATGCTGATCATTGACTACAGCTCAGCATTCAACACCAAGCTCATCATCAAGCTGGAGGCCCTGAGTCTCAACCCTGCCCTGTGCAATTGGGTCCTGGACTTTCTGACGGGCTGCCCCCAGGTGGTGAAGGTAGGAAACAACATCTTCAATTTGCTGACCCTCAACACTGGGGCCCCACAAGGGTACGTGCTCAGCCCCCTCCTGTACTCCCTGTTCACCCATGACTGTGTGGCCATGCACACCTCCAACTCAATCATCAAGTTTGCAGACGACACAACAGTAGTGGGCTTGATTACCAACAATGACGAGACAGCCTACATGGAGGAGGTGAGGGCACTCGGAGTGAGGTGTCAGGAAAACAATTTCTCACTCAACGTCAACAAAACAAAGGAGATGATCGTGGACTTCAGGAAACAGCAGAGGGAGCACCACCCCCCCATCCACATCGAAGGGACAGCAGTTTGTCTGTGATGCGTACACATCACAGACAAACTGAAATTACAGACAGTGTGGTGAAAAAAGCTCAACAGCGCCTCTTCAACCTCAGGAGGCTGAAGAAATGTGGCTTGTCACCAAAAACCCTGACAAATTTTTACAGGCAAACTTTTACAAAAAAATATCCAAGATGGCGTAGCAGTCGGACGTATGTTTTTGTCTTGTCCCTTCCTGTCCCTTGTAAACATTGTTTTTCCTTATCTCAGCTCACTGGTCACCATAGCAGCACCCACCCGTAACATGCGCTCCAGCAGGTATATCTCACTGGTCACCCCCAAAGCCAATTCCTACTTTGGCCGCCTTTCCTTCCAGTTCTCTGCTACCAATGACTGGAACGCACTGCAAAAATCACTGAAGCTGGAGACTTATATCTCCCTCACTAGCTTTAAGCACCAGCTATCTGAGCAGCTCACAGATCACCACACCTTTACATAGCCCATCTGTAAACAAATAACTCATCCCATACTGTGTTTATTTATTTATTTATCTTGCTCCTTTGCACCCCAGTATCTCTATTTGCACATTCATCTTCTGCACATCTACCATTCCAGTGTCTAATTGCTATATTGTAATTACTTCGCCACCATGGCCTATATATTGCCTTACCTCCCTTATCTTACCTCATTTGCACTCACTGTATATAGAATGTTCTTTTTTCTACTATATTATTGACTGTATGTTTGTTTTTTCCATGTGTAACTCTGTGTTGTTGTATGTGTCGAACTGCTGTGCTTTATCTTGGCCAGGTCACAGTTGTAAATAAGAACTTGCTCTCAACTAGCCTACCTGGTTAATTAAAGGTGAAAAAATAATAATAATAAAATAAATTAAAAATGCACAATCGAGAGCATCCTGTTGGGCTGTATCACAGCCTGGTACGTCAACTGCACCGCCCTCAACCGCAAGGCTCTCCAGAAGGGTGGTGCGGTCTGCACAACGCATCACCGGGGGCAAACTACCTGCCCTCCATGACACCTACAGCACCCGATGTCACAGGAAGGCCAAAAAGGTCATCAAGGACATCAACCACCAAAGCCACTGCCTGTTCACACCGCTACCATCCAGAAGGCGAGGTCAGTACAGGTGCATCAAAGCAGGGACCGAGAGACTGAAAAACAGCTTCTATCTCAAGGCCATCCGATTGATAAACAACAATCACTAACTCAGAGAGGCTGCTGCCAACATTGAGACCCAATCACTGGCCACATTAACAAATGGATCACTCGTCACTTTATACAATGCACTCTAAATAATGCCACTTTAATAATGTTTACATATCTTACATTAATCATATCACATGTATATACACTATTTTTACCATCTAATGCGCCTTCACCATCGCTCATCCATATACTTACATGTACATATTCTCATTCACCCCTTTAGATTTGAGTGTATTAGGTAGTTGTTGCAGAATTGTTAGATTACTTGTTAGATATTACTGCACTGTCAGAACTACAAGCACAAGCATTTCGTGACACTCCCATTAACATCTGCTACCCATGTGTACGTGACAAATAACATTTAATTTGATTTGATTACCAAGATAAATATGGAAGCCTATAACGTGTAAGAACAAATTCTGATACTATCTGAAATGCTGATTGAACAAATTCTATTCCAGATAATGTCAAAAAGGCCAGCCCAGTGAATAAACAGTTAGGTTAGGGAGAGTGCATTGCTAATGGTGGAGATGGTAAATAGTACTGCATAGGATCTGTAATTTATCAGTAATACCATTAATCAGTGCATTCAGACCCATTGACTTTTTCTACATTTTGTTACTTTACGGCCTTATTCTTAAATGGATGACAACTTTTTTCTTCTCATTTTTTCGTCAGTCTACACACATTACCCCATAATGACAAAGTGAAAACAGATTTTTAGACATTTTTGCAAATGTATTAAATATATAAAACAGAAATACCTTATTTACATAAGTATTCAAACCCTTTGTTATGAGACTTGAAATTGAGCTCAGGTGCATCTTGTTTCCATTGATCATCCTTGAGATGTTTCAACAATTTGATTAGAGTCCATCTGTGGTAAATTCAGTAATGTCTCTAAACCAAACCTTATGTAGTTCTCAGTAATGTCTCTAAACCAAACCTTATATAGTTCTCAGTAATGTCTCTAAACCAAACTGTATAGGGTTCTCAGTAATGTCTCTAAACCAAACCTTATATAGTTCTCAGTAATGTCTCTAAACCAAACTGTATAGGGTTCTCAATGATGTCTCTAAACCAAACTGTAAAGGGTTTTGTGTAACATACGGTCAAATGTTTTGTATTTATCTAATACACTGATTATGAATGAAGGCCACTCCTTAGAATAACAAAAAGTTATATTAAGCTCAGGTTTAAGCACTATAATGATCTACTGTAAAAGGTAAATGTTGAATGGTAAAAATCTTTGACATAAAATCTCAAATCCTGTAGAAATATTGATTTATCACTTTTAATATTCTACGGCCAATCTAAGACATCTTCTGAGAAATCATAAAACAATACAGAAACATGATGAAGCCTGACTGAGTACATCTTGCCGTAAAGCAAAAAATTTGTGAAAGGGTGAGCGTACCTATTAGAGACAAGGTCACTAAGGTCATAGGTTACAGTCAAATGATCATTCTGTTGCTCATTCATCACTTGGTGCTGCTCTGGTACTGCTGGCCAGGCAGTTGCAGAGAGAACAGTCTATGACTAGGGTGGATGGAGTCTTTGACAATTCTTAGGGCCTTCCTCTGACACCGCCTGGTATAGAGGTCCTGGATGGCAGGAAGCTTGGGCCCAGTGATGTACTGGGCCATTCCCACTACCCTCAGTAGTGCCTTGCGGTCGGAGGCTGAGCAGTTGCCATACCAAGCAGTGATGCAACCAGTCAGAATGCTCTCGATGGTGCAGCTGTAGAACCTTTTGAGGATCTGAGGACCCATGCCAAATCTTATCAGAGTACCGAGGGGGAATAGGTTTTGTCGTGCCCTCTTCATGACTGTTTTGGTGTGCTTGGACCATGTTTAGCTTGTTGGTGATGTGGACACCAAGGAACTTGAAGCTCTCAGCGTGCTCCACTGCAGTCCCGTCGATGAGAATGGGGGCGTGCTCGGTCCTCTTTTTCCTGTAGTCCACAATTATCTCCTTTGTCTTGATCACGTTGAGGGAGAGGTTGTTGTCCTGGCACCACACGACAAGGTCTTTGACCTCCTCCCTATAGGCTGTCTTGTCATTGTCGGTGATCAGGCCTACCATTGTTGTGTCATCGGCAAACTTAATGATGGTGTTGGAGTCGTGCCTGGCCGTGCAGTCATGAGTGAACAGGGAGTACAGGAGGGGACTGAGCACGCACCCCTGAGGGGCCCCTGTGTTGAGGATCAGCATGGCGGATGTGTTGTTACTTACCCTTACCACCTGGGGGGCGGCCCGTCAGGAAGTCCAGTTGCAGAGGGAGGTGTTTTGTCCCAGGGTCCTTAGCTTATTGATGAGCTTGAGGCCACTATGGTGTTGAATGCTTATCTGTAGCCAATGAAAAGCGTTGTCACATACCGTAGGTGTTCCTTTTGTCCAGGTGGGAAAGGGCAGTGTGGAGTGCAATAGAGATTGCATCATCTGTGGATCTGTTGGGGGGTATGTAAATTGGAGTGGGTCTAGGGTTTCTGGGATAATGGTGTTGATATGAGCCATGACCAGCCTTTCAAAGCACTTTATGGCTACAGACGTGAGTGCTTCGGTCGGTAGTCATTTAGGCAGTTTACCTTAGTGTTCTTGGGCACAGGCACTATGATGGTCTGCTTAAAACATTTTGGTATTACAGACTCAGACAGGGAGAGGTTGAATATGTCAGTGAAGACACTTGCCAGTTGGTCAGCGCATGCTCGCAGTACACATCCTGGTAATCCATCTGGCCCTGCAGCCTTGTGAATGTTGACCTCTTTAAAGGTCTTACTCACATCGGCTGAGGTGAGCATGATCACACAGTCTTCCGGAACAGCTGGTGCTCTCATGCATATTTTACTGTTATTTGCCTCGAAGCAAGCATAGGAGTAGTTTAGCTCGTCTGGTAGGCTCGTGTCACTGGGCAGCTCTCAACTGTGCTTCACTTTGTAGTCTGCAATGGTTTGCAAGCCCTGCCACATCCGAAAACCGTCAGAGTCGTGAAGTACGATTCGTATTTAGTCCTGTATTGACGCTTTGACTGTTTGATGGTTCGTCTAAAGGCATAGCGGGATTTCTTATTAGCTTCCGGGATAGAGTACCGTTACTTGAAAGTGGCAGCTCTAGCCTTTAGCTCAGTGTGCATGTTGCCTGTAATCCATGGCTTCTGGTTGGGGTATGTACGTACGGTCATTGTGAGGACGACGTCATCGATGCACTTATTGATGAAGCCAAGGACTGATGTGGTGTACTCCTCAATGCCATCGGAGGAATCCCGGAGGAATCCCATTTGCCAAATGGGGGGTGAGGGAGAGCTTTTTATGCAACTCTGTGTGTGGAGTAAAAGTGGTCCAGTGTTTTTTTTCCTCTGGTTGCACATTAAACATGCTGATAGAAATTTGGTAGAACGGATTTTACTTTTCCTGCATTAAAGTCCCCGGCTACTAGTAGCACCGCCTCTGGGTAAGCGTTTTCTTGTTTTCTTATGGCGGAATACAGCTAATTCAATGCTGTCATAGTGCCAGCCTCTGACTGTGGTGGTATGTAAACAGCTACGAAAAATACAGATGAAAACTCTCTAGGTAGATAGTGTGGTCTACAGCTTATCATGAGATGCTCTACCTCAGGCGAGCAATAGCTCAAGACTTCCTTAGATATCGTGCACCAGCTGTTATTTACAGAAATACATTGTCCACCGCCCCTTGTCTTACCAGACGCCACCGACAGTGCAGTAATATATAACAATAATATCTAATAGTAATATCTAAAGGGTAATCTAACAATTCCCCAACAACTACCTAACACACACAAATCTAAAGGTGTGAATGTAAATATGTACATGTAAGTACATGGATGAGCGATGGCGAAGGTGCAATAGATGGTATAAAATACAGTATAGACATGTGATATGTGTAATGTAAGATGTGTAAACATTATTAAAGCGACATTATTTAGAGTGCATTGTATAAAGTGACTATTTAAAGTGGCCAGTGATTGTGTCTAAATGTAGGCAGCAGCCTCTCTGAGTTGGTGATTGCTGTTTAGCAATCTGATAGCCATGAGATAGAAGCTGTTTTTCAGTCTCTCAGTCCCATCAGTAATACTATTGATCACTATCTGTAGGAAGACAGACTGCTTCAGTAGGAGTGGTATTATAAGGACCACTCCTACAGTGACAATGTTTGAGTCCCAAATGGCACCCTATTCCCTATATAGAGCACTACTTGTCAATAGTAGTTCACTATAAAGTGAATAGGGTGTAATGTGGGACAAAGCCTTTTCAAACTACAGTTGTACTCACTCTGTGGCGCCACATACAAACACTGTCTCTGGCTTCAATTGAAGCTTATTCCAATGCTGTGGAGAGGGCTGAAATCCATCAGTAAAGCTACAAATGTATAATCACTGACAAATATTAAGACAGTTCAGGGTTTCTGCACCAGGAAGCATTCCAAACTATGGGCTCCATCTATAACTGTGGTGGAACAGGTCCACAGGAAGTAGTCAGCTGATCTGTAACTATGGTGGAACAGGTCCACAGGTGGTCGTCAGCTGATCTGTAACTATGGTGGAACAGGTCCCCAGGGAGTTGTCACCTGATCTGTAACTGTGGTGGAACAGGTCCCCAGGTGGTCGTCACCTGATCTGTAACTGTGATGGAACAGGTCCACAGGTGGTCGTCAGCTGATCTGTAACTGTGGTTGAACAGGTCCCCAGGTGGTCGTCAGCTGATCTGAAACTGTGGTGGAACAGGTCCCCAGGTGGTCGTCAGCTGATCTTTAACTGTGGTGGAACAGGTCCCCAGGTGGTCATCAGCTGATCTGTAACTGTGGTGGAACAGGTCCCCAGGTGGTCGTCAGCTGATCTGTAACTATGGTGGAACAGGTCCCCAGGTGGTCATCAGCTGATCTGTAACTGTGGTGGAACAGGTCCCCAGGTGGTCGTCAGCTGATCTGTAACTGTGGTGGAACAGGTCCCCAGGTGGTCATCAGCTGATCTGTAACTGTGGTGGAACAGGTCCCCAGGTGGTCGTCAGCTGACACATCATTGTCCCACACCTCCAGCTTCGGGTTGTCATTGACCTCAACATCATTGCAGATGAACTTGTTACTCCAGGCAGGGTCAGAATTGTTGTTAATGATTTCAGAAACAAAGCAGGTGTTGTGAAAATATAGAATGCAACTTCAAAATAAATATCAGTCTGTAAATATGCCCATGTAGTTTCACTAACATGTCATGATCCAAAAGCAAATGAGTCATCATTAACAAAAACAAAAGAGGATTAGCAAATAAAATCTGTTTTTTTCTGGTTAACACTGTAAAAAAATGAATTCTCTAGAAAGTAACGATATAATTAGCCAATGGAGATACATGGACACTGAAAGCACAATACAAAATAGGAAATATAGCATTTCAGTCAATAATTGTTAATATTTGTTCTATGGATGTGTGTGTGGACGTGTTTAACTATACTTGTGGGGACAAGAAGTTTTTTAATTTTAAATTTTATTTCACCTTTATTTAACCAGGTAGGCAAGTTGAGAACAAGTTCTCATTTCTAACTGCGACCTGGCCAAGATAAAGCAAAGCAGTGCGACAAAAATCAACACAGAGTTACACAAAGGATAAACAAAAGTACAGTCAATAACACAATAGAAAAATCTATATACAGTGTGTGCAAATGGAGTAAGGAGGTAAGGCAATAAATAGGCCATAGTAGCAAAGTAATTACAATTTAGCAAATTAACACAGAAGTGATAGATGTGCAGATTATGATGTGCATGTAGAAATACTGGTGTGCAAAAGAGGAAAAACGTAAATAAAAACAATATGGGGATGAGGTAGGTAGTTGGGTGGGCTATTTACAAATGGGCTATGTACAGCTGAAGCAATCGGTAAGCTGCTCAGATAGCTGATGTTTTAAAGTTAGAGAGGGAGATATAAGTGTCCAACTTCAGAGATTTTTGCAATTTGTTCCAGTCAATTACAGCAGAGAACTGGAAGGAAAGGCAGCCAAAGAGGGTGTTGGCTTTGGGGATGACCAGTGAGATATACTTGCTGGAGCACGTGCTACGGGTGGGTGTTGTTATGGTGACCAGTGAGCTGAGATAAGGTGGAGCTTTACCTAGCAAAGACTTGTAGATGACCTGGAGCCAGTGGGTCTGGCGACAAGAGCACACAGACAAGAGCATACAGGTCGCAGTGGTGGGTGGTATATGGGTCTTTGGTGACAAAATGGATGGCACTGTGATAGACTGCATCCAGTTTGCTGGGTAGAGTGTTGGAGGCTATTTTGTAAATGACATCGCCGAAGTCGAGGATCGGTAAGATAGTCAGTTTTACGAGGATATGTTTGGCAGTGTGAGTGAAGGAGGCTTTGTTGCGAAATAGGAAGCCGATTCTAGATTTAATTTTGGATTGGAGATGCTTAATATGAGTCTGGAAGGAGAGTTTACAGTCTAGCCAGACACCTAGGTATTTGTAGTTGTCCACATATTCTAAGTCAGAACCGTCCAGAGTAGTGACGCTAGTCGGGCGGGCGGGTACGGGCAGCGATCTGTTGAAGAGCATGCATTTGGTTTTTACTAGCGTTTAAGAGCAGTTGGAGGCCATGGAAGGAGTGTTGTATGGCATTGAAGCTCATCTGGAGGTTTGTTAACACAGTGTCCAATGAAGGGCCAGATGTATACAGAATGGTGTCGTCTGCGTAGAGATGGATCATGGAATCACCCGCAGCAAGAGCGACATCATTGATCTATACAGAGAAAAGAGTCGGCCCGAGAGTTGAACCCTGTGGTACCCCCATAGAGACTGCCAGAGGTTAGCCGCTAGCAGTGGCTAACAATAACTAAATAGCTAGCAGCTAATTAGCTGGTTGGCATCTGATGGCTAGCTTCTGATGGAGGTTCTAGCTATAAGGTATAAAAATAGCGGATCCGTATCACATTTTTGAGACGGGTTGCCGGAAGGTATATTTAATTTAAAAATGGAAAAAGATATTGAAATGTATAGAAAAAAAGTCAAAAAAAGACAACATTTACATGGGACAATCACGTCTGCACTGCTACGCCACCTTGGATACTCTAGACCCCACAAGTCCCCACAAGTCCCCACAAGAATAGTAAACCAACAAAAATTTGTCCAACTGGGGATCTTTTGTTAGTCCCCACAACGTCAAATGCTATTTCTAGGGGGTTTAGGTTTAAGGTTACAATTAGGTTTAGGAGATAGGGTTAGTTTTAGGGTTATAAGCTAGGGTTAGGTTTAAGGTTAGGGGTTAAGGAAAGTAGGATTTTGAATGGGACTGATTGTATCTCCCCACAAGGTTAGCTGCGCAAGTCTGTCTGTGTGTGTGTCTGTGTGGGTGAGAGGGTGAGAGTGTGTGTATATGTGGGTTCAGTGAATTCGGAAAGTATTCAGACCCCTTTACTTTTCCCACATTTTGTTACGTTACAACCTTATTCTAAAACGTATTACAATATTTTTTTATCCTCATCAATCCACACAATACACAATAATGACAAAGCTAATTTTTTTTGTGTAAATTTCAGCAAATTTATTAAAAATTAAAAAATGAAATTTCACATTTACTTAAGTATTCAGACCCTTTACTCAGTACTTTGTTGAAGCACCTTTGTCAGCGATTACAGCATCGAGTCTTCTTGGGTATGATGCTACAAGCTTGGCACACCTGTATTTGGGGAGTTTCTTCCTTTCTTCTCTGCATATCCTCTGCAGCTCTGTCAGGTTGGATGGGGAGCGTTGCTGCACGGCTATTTTCAGGTCTCTCCAGAGATGTTTGATCAAGTTCACGTTCTGGCTCTGGCTGGGCCACTCAAGGACATTCAGAAGCCACTCCTGCATTGTCTTGGCTGTGTGCTTAGGGTCATTATCCTGTTGGAAGGTGAACCTTGGACCCAGTCTGAGGTCCTGAGCACTCTGGAGCAGGTTTTCAACAAGGATCTCTCTGTACGTTTCTCTGTTCATCTTTCCTTCGATCCTGACTAGTCTCCCAGTCCCTGCCGCTGAAAAACATCCCCACAGCATGATTCTGCCAACATCATGTTTCACCTTAGGGATGGTGCCAGGTTTCCTCCAGATGTGGCGCTTGGCGTTCATGCCAAAGAGTTCAATCTTGGTTTTGTCTTTAGTTGCCTTTTGGCAAACTCCAAGTGGGCTGTCATGTGCATTTTACTGAGGAGTGGCTTCCGTCTGGCCACTCTACCACAAAGGCCTGACTGGTGGAGTGCTGCAGAGATGGTTGTCCTTCTGGAAGGTTCTCCCATCTCCACAGAAGAACTCTAGAGCTCTGTCAGAGTGACCCTTGGGTTCTTGGTCACCTCCCTGACCAATGCCCTTCGCCCCCGATTGCTCAGAGGAGTCTTGGTGGTTCCAAACTTCTTGATGGAGTCCCCTGTGTTCTTGGGGACCGTCAATGCTGCAGATTTATTTTGGTACCCTTCCCCAGATCTGTGCCTTGAAACAATCCTGTCTCTGAGCTCTCCGGACAATTCCAATTTCGAGTCCCATAGCAAAGGGTTGTGGCTGCTTTGTGTGATGTGTTATTGTCTTTACCTTCTTGCCCTTCGTGCTGTTGTCTGTGCCCAATAATATTTGTACCCTGTTTTGTGCTGCTACCATGTTGTGTTCCTGCCATGTTGTGTTGCTGCCATGTTGTGTTGCTGCCATGTTGTGTTGCTGCCATGTTGTGTTGCTACCATGTTGTTGTCATGTTGTGTTGCTACCATGCTTTGTCATCATGTGATTCTGCCATGCTATGTTGTTCTTAGGTCTCTCTTTATGTAGTGTTGTGTTGTCTCTCTTGTCGTGATGTGTGTTTTGTCCTATATTTTTATTTAATTTATTTATATTTTTAATCCCAGCCCCCATCCCCACAGTAGTCCTTTTGCCTTTTTGTAGGCCATCACTGTAAATAAAACATTTAACGGGTCTTAATACTTATGTAAATAAGGAATTTCTGTTTTGCAAAAATGTCTAAAAACCTGTTTTTGTTTTTTCATTATCATTATGGGGTATTGTTTGTAGATTACTGAGGAATTTGTTTTATTTAATCAATTTTAGAATAAGGCTGTAACGTAACAAAATGTGGAAAAAGTCAAGGGGTCTGAATACTTTCTGAAAGGACTCTATAGTAATAAAACAGTCAGATTTAAGGAGCCCCCGAAGAGGATGAAAAATGTAATCTATGCAAATAATTTGTAGGACACCTGGAGATTACTATTTCCAACTGCAAAAGACTATTCCTTTTTTTTCTTAAAGTAAGAAAAGCTATCCAAGAATTTACTACATTTTTTATATTTTTTAAATGCACTGAACAAATTACTGGAAAAAAAAATCACTATATAGAGATATCAGATCATTCTCCGGTATCATGTTTAATTACTCCAGAAAATACAATTTATTGACAAAATGTGGAGAATGAACTGAATTTTATTAAATAGTTAAACAATATATATATATTTTACCTTTACCATTACAAATAGAGACAGAGAGGATAGAAAAAGCAGCCCCCTGATACAGAGAAAAATAAATCACTGTGTTAGAAAAATACCAGAATATTATCTTTACAAGGTAAAGAAGAAAATACAATTTTTGAACTTTTACTTCTGAAGAGAGCCAACCATTACAGGTTAAACTCAAATAAAGCATGGTAGTTAATGGCAACTTAACCTGGTAAATATGTTGCATCTCTCAGAAAATACATACATTCTGAACCAGTTATAATTTTAAAAGATTAGTAATTAGAAACAACAATGCTATTAATGACAATTTACAAAGTTTAGATAAAAAGGTATATAAATCAGACTTTTAAAACAGTGGCAACTATTAGAAGACAAAATATGATAGTTAAAACCTCTTACATCTGGATGTTCCGCTAGCGGAACACCTGCTCCAATATCCAATGATGGGCGTGGCGCGAAATACAAACTCCTCAAAAATCCAAAACCTTCAATTTTTCAAACATATGACTATTTTACACCATTTTAAAGACAAGACTCTCGTTAATCTAATCACACTGTCCGATTTCAAAAAGGCTTTACAGCGAAAGCAAAACATTAGATTATGTCAGCAGAGTACCCAGCCAGAAATAATCAGACACCCATTTTTCAAGCTAGCATATAATGTCACAAAAAACAAAACCACAGCTAAATGCAGCACTAACCTTTGATGATCTTCATCAGATGACAACCCTAGGACATTATGTTATACAATGCATGCATGTTTTGTTCAATCAAGTTCATATTTATATAAAAAAACAGCTTTTTTACATTAGCATGTGACGTTCAGAACTAGCATACCCCCGCAAACCTCCGGTGAATTTACTAAATTACTCACGATAAACGTTCACAAAAAGCATAACAATTATTTTAAGAATTATAGATACAGAACTCCTCTATGCACTCGATATTTCCGATTTTAAAATAGCTTTTCGGTGAAAGCACATTTTGTAATATTCTCAGTAGATAGCCCGGCATCACAGGGCTAGCTATTTAGACACCCACCAAGTTTGGCCTTCACCAAACTCCGATTTACTATTAGAAAAGTTTGATTACCTTTGGTGTTCTTCGTCAGAATGCACTCCCAGGACTTCTACTTCAATAACAAATGTTGGTTTGGTCCAAAATAATCCATAGTTATATCCAAACGGCGGCGTTTTGTTCATGCGTTCAAGATACTATCCGAAGTGTAAATAAGGGTCACGAGCATGGCGCATTTCGTGACAAAAGATTTCTAAATATTTCATTACCGTACTTCGAAGCATGTCAACCGCTGTTTAAAATCAATTTTTATGCCATTTTTCTCATAAAAAAGCGATAATATTCCGACCGGGAAAGCGTGTAAACGTACAAAGAGAGAGAAAATAAAAGCATGCTATCCTCTCGTGCACGAGCCTGAGTCTCACAGTACTGTTACTGGCCACTATCCAAACGCGCTAATGTTTTTCAGCCAGAGCCTGCAAAGCCACGATTCAGCTTTTTACTGCCTTCTGAGATCCCATGGGAGCCGTAGGAAGTGTCACGTAACAGCAGAGATCCTCTGTAATGGATAGAGATAATCAAGAAGAACAAGAAATGGTCAGACAGGGTACTTCCTGTACAGAATCTTCTCAGGTTTTGGCCTGCCAAATGACTTCTGTTATACTCACAGACACCATTCAAACAGTTTTAGAAACTTTGGAGTGTTTTCTATCCAAAGCTAATAATTATATGCATATTCTAGTTTCTGGGCAGGAGTAATAATCAGATTAAATCGGGTACGTTTTTTATCCGGCCGTGAAAATACTGCCCCCTAGCCATAACAGGTTAAAAACAGAGAGTAACCAGTGAAATCTTATAAATGGTTACATGTTGCGTTTATTTTTTGTTCAGTATATTTACAAGATTTTGATAGAAATCGCTCTCCCTTCTATCTCTCTCTCTCTCCTAGTTGTCCTTCTTCAATCCTGCTCTTGCTGTGAGCCATGTCCTCCTCTCTCTCTCTCTCTCTCTCTCTCTTTGTCCTTGGGCCTGGTGCTGACGTTTGTCCTGGTAAGTCAAGGTGTATGGTCTCAGTGCCAGGAATCTTAAATGTGATTTATGGTCAACACAATCCTGTCTCAGAGCTCTACGGACAATGTCGTCTATCTTATGGCTTGATTTCTGCTCTGACATGCACTGTCAACTGTGGGACTTCATATAGACAGGGGTGTGCCTTTCCAAATCATGTCCAGTCAACTGAATTTACCATAGGTGTACTCCAATCACATTGTAGAAAAATCTCAAGGATGACCAATGGAAACAGAATGCACTGATCAATGGTGTTACTGATGAATTACAGATTCTTATCTCTGTGAAGTACTATTTACCATTTCCACCCTTAGCAATGTCCTCTCCCTCACCTAACTGTTTATTCACTGGGCTGGCCTTTCAACATTATCTGGAATACAATTTGTTCAATCAGCATTTCAGATTGTATCAGAATTTGTTGTTACACCTTATAGGCTTTCATACGTTTCGTGGTAATATAGGGTGTGCTCTCATTGGTTAAGTAGTCCTACGTACCACCTGTGGGTCATCATACCACCTGGGTGTGTGTGGGGCTGAGATCTTTATAAACATCTAGATGGCACAGTAAGGACCATCAGCAGTTGGGTGCCTAGAGAAAGACAGACATCCAGCTCAAGATTATCCAGGTAAGACATGATCTTAGTCTTCCACCTCTCTCTGTGTGGGCATCCATCTTACCTTTTATCTCTGTAGACTGTGGCTGGGATTCAGTCGATTGCAGACAGTGAGTGGCTCTCTAAAAAGCGCTTGTAGATTGGCACAATAGCAGATATAGAAATTGGTTGTCAGTTTGGTTGAGTACACTGAATGACTTCTCAGCCAGGTTTGCTGTCAGAACTTAATGTGTAACACCATGGGACTGACAGTTTCTATATCAAGTGTCATCTCCCTCCATCCAGGATTATTGCCCCCTATCCCTAAAGAGATTATTAAGCTAGTGTGGAAATCAAACACACTTCTGGAGACCCAATATCTGCAATTGAACAAGAGCCTGTATTTACGCTGATTCAGGATTGTTCTTGTGCGTCTTCCATTTATTTCTCTCTCTCTCTCTGTCTCTGTCTCTGTCTCTGTCTCTGTCTCTGTCTCTGTCTCTGTCTCTGTCTCTCTTCTTCCACTGACTAATCTCTTAACACTGATAATATATCCTGATCTTTCAAATCCATTTTTTACTCCTGTCAGAATACAGTTTGTAGTGTTAGTTTCAAGCTCTTATGGACATGTTTATACCTTCCTCTCCTCTCTCTCTGACAGTGAACCATGGCCTCTCTCTCTCTGTCCCTGGGACTGCTGGTGCTATGCACCCTGGCTCTTGTACACTGTGACCTGAGTGGCGGCCCCCTGAGGGTGTATGACATTCGTGCCTCCAACCTGAGACGATGGCTATTCGTAAAACCAAGCCCTTACGTCAAGGTGAATTTATTTAACCAGAACAGTCAGTTAAGAAATCTTTGTGATATAAAATGAGGGACGGGCAGGTGGGGTGATAAAACAGAAGAAGTACAGTAATGTTACAGACAGGACAGACATCATAACACAAAGGACAGAGAAACAGAACTAATCAGACAGTAAACAGTAGACAGTCAGCAGTAATTTGTTTGGATATCAAGTAGCCTACAGTGATGTGTGAACATGAAAATATCAGTGCTTGTTATTTGTTAGGTGAAGTAATAAAAAAATGAACAAATTAATTATAAAATACATATACTGGTTCCTCATTCAAGTGAGCCAACTGTACATACATTAACAATAATTTAAATAAAGATTAATAAAGTCTACTGACAACATTATCTTCCTTAGGTGTGGTGCGGTTCATCCTTTCATGGCAAGAGCAACACTCTGGAGAAACAGGAAAACCCCGTCTGGCCCGGCCAGTTCAACTTTGCTGACATTCTTCCCAACTCTGTCCTGACGATCGAGGTGAGTTTCCCACCTTACTATGCAAAGCGCTTTGAGCACTGGAATAGCACCATTTAAATCCCATCTCTTATTATGAGGAGGAAGATCATTATGACTATTTTTACTATTGTTCTTATGATTATTATTAGGTGTGGGATGATTTAATCGGACTAGATCACCACATGGGAACCTGCAGAATCACCATCCGTCCAGGAACACATACTGAGAGCTGTCAGCTGAAGAGAGGCACCGTCTACTACTCCTACAGCTACGGCTACGTCAATGTTTACTAGATTGATTGTAACCTATGACCTTTGTCACCCTTTCACTCATATATTAATTTTCTTATAGCATTAAAAAAACGTGCTTTATAGCAAGATGGTCTCAGTCTGTCTTAATCATGTTTCTGAATTGTTTTATTATTTCTCAGATGGTACACAGCATATTAAAAGAGAATCAATATTTCTACTAGATTTGAGATCTTATGTCAACTTTTTACCATTCGACATTTACCTTTTACAGTGTCATGACATGGCCCTTTTGGGTGTATATCATGCCCCCCTGTCCCGTCCCTCTCTCTCCCACCCCACATTTTACGACGGTCATAGTTTCCTGCTAGAAACTCACTCTCTTCACTGCCATGGAGTATGGAGGGAGAGAGACTGTGGAGAATGAAGACATTATTCTTCCCAAAACTCCTAATCCCAAAATTGGAGAATTAAACAATATTTATATTTTTGGGTATGGTCTGTGGACACTTAACTTCTTCGGGGTAGTGTGCAGTATTTTGACGTCCGGATGAAAGTGTGCAGCACTAACCTTTGATGTTCTTCATCAGATGACACTCCTAGGACATTATGTTATACAATACATGCATGTTTTGTTCAATCAAGTTCATATTTATATCAAAAAACAGCTTTTTACATTAGCATGTGACGTTCAGAACTAGCATACCCACCGCAAACTTCTGGTGAATTTACTAAATTACTCACGATAAATGTTCACAAAAAACATAACAATTATTTTAAGAATTATAGATACAGAACTCCTGTTTTCGTTCAAAGACTGAAAATCTAAAATGGACTCTTCACGTGCTCGCGCGTCTCATTGTTCTCAGATCGACAACTTACCAAATGCGCTACTGTTTTTCAGCCATGGCCTGCAAAGTCATCATTCAACGTTCTGGCACCCTCTGAGAGCCTATGGGAGCCGTAGGAAGTGTCACGTTACAGCAATAAAGAGAGTGTAGAAGGCCAAGAAATGGTCAGAGAGGGCACTTCCTGTACAGAATCTTGTCAGGTTTTTGCCTGCCATATGAGTTCTGTTATACTCACAGACACAGACACCATTCAAAAAGTTTTAGAAACTTTAGGGTGTTTTCTATCCAAATCAAACAATTATATGCATATTCTAGTTTCTGGGCAGTAGTAATAACCAGATTAAATCGGGTACGTTTTTTATCCGGCCGTACTGCCCCCTACCCTAGAGAGGTTAACAAACAGATTACCGACCATGTCGAATCTCACCGTACCTTCTCCGCTATGCAATCTGGTATCAAAGCTGGTCATGGGTGCACCTCAGCCATGCTCAAGGTCCTAAACGACATCATATTTGCTATCGATAAGAGACATTACTGTGCAGCCGTATTCATCGACCTGGCCAAGGCTTTCGACTCTGTCAATCACCACATTCTTATTGGCAGACTCGACAGCCTTGGTTTCTCAAATGATTGCCTCGCCTGGTTTACCAACTACTTCTCTGATAGAGTTCAGTGTGTCAAATCGGAGGACCTGTTGTCCGGACCTCTGGCAGTCTGTATCAATGTGCCACAGGGTTCAATTCTTGGGCCGACTCTCTTCTCTGTATACATCAATGATGTTGCTCTTGCTGCTGGTGATTCTCTGATCCACCTCTACGCAGACGACACCATTCTGCATACTTCTGGCCCTTCTTTGGACACTGTGTTATTAACTTCTGGACGCCTCACCAATATCCAATGGTGTGGCGTGAAATATAAATGCTATAACTTACATTTCTCAAAAATATGACTATTTTACACCATTTTAAAGACAAGACTCTTGTTAATCTAACCACATTGTCCGATTTCGAAAAGCAAAACAGATTGTCAGAGTACCCTGCCAAAAATAATCACACAGCCATTTTCAAAGCAAGCATATCTGTCACAAAAACAGCTAAAGGCAGCAATAACCTTTGATCTTCATCAGATGACACTCCTAGGACATTATGTTATACAATACATGCATGTTTTGTTCAATCAAGTTCATATTTAAATCAAACAGCTTTTTACATTAGCATGTGATGTTCAGAACTAGCATACCCACCGCAAACTTCCGGTGAATTTACTAAATTACTCATGATAAACGTTCACAAAATACATTATTTTAAGATTATAGATACAGAACTCCTTTATGAAATCGCGGTGTCGGATTTTAAAATGGATTTTGAGCGAAAGCACATTTTGAAATATTCTGAGTAGATAGTTTGGTGAGGGCCAAACTCAGATTGACTATAAGAAAAATTGGATTACCTTTGCTGTTCTTTGTCAGAATGCACTCCCAGGACTTCTACTTCAACAACAAATGCTGTTTTGGTTCCAAATAATCCATAGTTATATTCAAATAGCGCCGTTTTGTTTGTGCGTTCAGGTCACTATCCGAAGGGTGATGCGCGAGCGCATTTCGTGACAAAAAAATTCAAAATATTCCATTACCGTACTTTGACTGTCAAACGCTGTTTAAAATCAATTGTTATGCTATTTTTCTCGTAAAATAGTGATAATATTCTAACCGGGCGACGTATTCATTCAAAGGCTGAAAGAAAAAAAAATTGAGAATTCTCATGAACGCGCATCTCCAGTGTCACTGTCCCCAGCCTGACCACTCACAAAATCTCCTGCTGTACTTCGCCCAGAAACTGCAGACATCTCATTCCACTTTCTGGCGCCTTCTGAGAGCCAATGGAAGCCTTAGAAAATGTCACGTTACAGCACAGATGCTGTATTTTCGATAGAGATGCAACAGAAGGAAAACAAATTGTCAGACAGGGCACTTCCTGTATGGAATCTTCTCAGGTTTTGGCCTGCCATATGAGTTCTGTTATACTCACAGACACCATTCAAACAGTTTTAGAAACTTTAGAGTGCTTTCTATCCAAATCTACTAATTATATGCATATTCTAGTTTCTGGGTAGGAGTAGTAACCAGATTAAATCGGGTACGTTTTTTATCCGGCCGTGAAAATACTGCCCCTATACCATAACAGGTTAAAGTTAAAAAATTAAAATAAAGCACTAATTTGACCGCTTCACGTCAAAGTACATGAGCCTACGGTGTCAGGAAAAAAAGAACCAGACATTTATAGTCATTTAAGAGAAATCTTACAATGTCAAATTGATGATATTCAAAAAAAAGTTACAGATCCAGTTGCAGCGTGTTCAGATGAATCCGTTAAGGCGGGTTTCGGAGCTCTGTGAGATTTCTGTGATTTTTCTGAAATAACACACACTCGTTCAACCCTGTAAAGAAGTCAGTTCTTAACGTAAAGACTGAACTCAATATTCTATAAGAGCCTAACCCAAGGAGGATATGTGTTCACTTTCAGCTTCCTGTGTCAACCAGAAGTGCCTTAAAATGGTGTCATAGGGGCTGTTTCGAAGGGTTAAAAAGGTCAGATCTTTCCACAACTTTGTATGTGTGACTAGGTAACCCTCATGAACTGTAAATCAGTCATTTATCCCATCAGATTTGCAAAAAAAACTGACACACACACAGGACATAGTGACACAGTGTGGGGCTTAGAAGACATATAATGCCTGCAATAGTTACCTTCGTTCGAACGATCAAAGAACCGTCAGACCTAGAGCTCTGAAACTTTAGAAACCAGTTCTAAACCTCAAGTCGATATTGCATGGTGAGTTATGTGGCTCTAGACGGTTCTCAGACCGAGAAACAGCCTCATACATTTGCAATATGTTCAATTCATTTTGAATCACAAAAATGGTGACATTTAGAAATGTCCCAGAGTCGCAAGACTAGGTGCATTGAAACCGCCTTGGCCCATAGAGACGGACCCTAACGTTTGTGTCCGATAGCTCATTCAAGGACCCCGTAGCAACGCCCGGAAAAAGTGGATTTTCAGCAACAATTAAGGTCATTGCTCGGGCACCGAATGACCTATCGAGCCGAAACTTGGGATTCGGGGTCACCTCACATAGGCCTACACAATGTCAAAGCAGGACCCGCAGCTGGAACGTAACTACGTGTTATGTTTTTTTATGGTTTAAACTGAAGGCGCTGTGAATTATGGGCCTGCTCTGAAATATGTGATAGTTGGCTTCTAAACGAGTTGGAAAAAGTGGATTTGGTGTCAGATGGTATCAGTTTGGTGTCAGAATGACATCTAATTGACTGATGGACGCTGACTTGCTGGGTGACGAGCGATGGAGAGGAACCAGAGTCACTGCCCGGCCATCCCGAGTTCATCGGGCCAGTCAATTTTACATTTCTGCAGTATTTTTGAGCATGTCAAATTCGTGATGGTAATGGTCATTTTGGACGTTTTTCAGAGAATCATTAAAAAGAGTCCCACTTCTCCCACATCATACATGACAAACATACCATCTAGGTTGATTCATAGCTTAACATAGGGCTATATATCATTTGGGCAGTATATATGCCATTTGGATATGGTTCACTGACTTTTGGGTTTGAAAACCGACTTCCTATGATTGTACATGGCAAATGGACAAACATCCTGATTTGGCACATTTAAAACTTTCATACATGTATAATTGACAAAAAAATTATTGGACATTTCATTTGGACATTTCTAATGGCATTGGGAAAAAAAAGAAAAAAATTGTCACTTTTGACTTCCTAAGAAATCATATTGCAAATGGACAAAACATATGCCTTATGTACAAGCAAAAACAAACAAAAAAATGATGTCAATAAAATGTCAAAAGTATGTTCATATAGTTGTTCATAAAGTTTTTATATGTGTAATTGACCAAAAAAAATCAAAAGAATTTCAAAAAACGGTCCAGAAAGCACTTTAAGGGGGTGATAAGTTTCCACACAAAAAAATCATTTTTTTTTTTTTTTTAAATTTGACTCTTGGGTGTTGACTTGTGTTACTTTTGCAATAAGAAAATCCACGGTGGAGTGCCCTCGCCATCTATAGGATTTTTGGGGTGTGACACTTGGCATTTGCCAAATGGAATTTGCAATACGGTTTGGATGAATGTGGACCAAACTGGGTGGTTTTGTCATTAGGGTGTATGATTTGTGCGGTGCAAATATGTTCCCATTCATTTTTGTCCATTTCATGGGGGTCTTCCCTTACATATGAAACTATTTGTGAAAAGATTAAATGTGATGTTAGCCTTCCAAATGAGAGTATGGATTTTCATAAAGTTTAACAAGTCAGTGGCCACGCCCCCATCAGGTGTCATGGAAGCACCCTTTTCTACTCCAGAATAAAAGGACTCATGACAAAATGTACATTTAGTCAAGATAAGGCCAGGACAGGGAGTTCATACATTGAAATGGCTGGATCTCTGAAACTTTCAACAGAGAAGAAATACTACTCGGTGCCAAAGAGACCCACGGTAAGCTGGACGTCTCAAATGGTTAAAACCTTTTAGGGCTAGGGGGCAGTATTTTCACTTTTGGATGAAAAGCGTGCCCAGAGTAAATGGCCTAATACTCCGGCCCAGAGTCAAATATTTGCAAATGATTAGTAGATTTGGATAGAAAACACTCTGTTTCCAACACTGTTTGAATGATGTCTGTGTATAACAGAACTCATATGGCAGGCAAAAACCTGAGAGAAATCCAACCAGGAAATGAACATCTGGTTCCTGTAGTTTTCTCAAGTCCTTGGCTTTCTGACACACAGTGAGTTAGGACTCAATTAGCACTTCCTAAGGCTTCCACTAGATGTCAACAGTCTTAGAAAGTTGTTTGAGCCTATTGCGGTAAACACAGACCGAAGGAGAACGCTGGTAAGCAGGTGACCAGAAAATCACTTCAGTTCATAGGGCGCATTCACTTTAGAAGGGACCTGCGTTCCAAAACGTTTTTCAAGACAATGCATGGGTCCGGTTGGAATATTATTGAAGTTTCAACTTAAAATGGCCCTAAAGATTGATACTATACAATGTTTGAACAAACGTAAATAGTACTTTTTGTAACTTTTTGTCGTGAAGTTTTCCTCGCGCGCCCTACATTTTGGGTAGACTACTGAATGCGCAAACAACATGGAGTTATTTTGAACTTTATCAAACAAAAAAAACATTTATTGTGGACCTGGGATGCCTGGAAGTGCCTTCTGATGAAGATTATTAAAGGTAAGTGAATATTTCTTATGCTATTTATGCGTTTAGATGACTCCAAGATGGCCGGTGTCTATAATTGCCTGCTGTTTTTTTCTGAGCACAGTACTCAGATTATTGCAAAGTGTGCTCTCCCAGTAAAGTTATTTTGAAATCTGTCAACGCGATTGCATTCAGGAGATAGTAGTTAGTCTATAATTCTTTGAATAACAGTTTATTTTATTAAGGTTTATAATGAGTAATTTTGTCATTTGTTGTGCTGATTCACCGGCAGTTTGAGGCAAAATATTTTCTGAACATCACGCGGCAATGTAAAATGCTGTTTTTGGATATAAATATGAACTTGATAGAACAAAAAATGCATGTATTGTCTAACATAATGTCCTAGGAGTGTCATCTGATGAAGATTGTCAAAGGTTAGTGCATAATTTTAGCTGGTTTTCTGCTTTTGGTGACGCCTGTTCTTGCATTGAAAATGGCTGTGTGTAATGTTTTGTCTATGTACTGTCCTAACATAATCTAACTTTATGCTTTCGCCGTAAAGCCTTTTTGAAATCGGACAACGTGGTTGGATTAATGAGATGTTTATCTATAAAATGGTGTAAAATAGTTGTATGTTTTGAGAAATTTGAATTATGACATTTTGTTGTTTTCGAATTTGGCGCTCTGATTTTTCACTGGCTGTTGAATAGTGTGTCCCGTGGGTGGGACGCTAGCGTCCCATGTAGCCCATAGAAGTTAAGAAGACCAGAATATATGAAGCTGTCGCTACATGTTGAAATGGTTGCCAATAAAAACTAGTCAGAACGCCTGGACGGAGTCCCCATGTTGAAATGGCTCTAAACTCTAAAAACTAAAGAACAATTATTCAGACTGCAGCTGTTTAAATACTTTTAGTCTGGTAAACGCAGCCGATCTAAGAACAGTTCCGAATGGTACTCTGAAGTGTCCATTATAACTTTGACAGACTGTGACTCTTAAGGGACACAACCAGAGACTTTTCTGTCACACTCCAGCAGATGGACTGGCGACCACAGAGAAGACATATGCTCATAAATATGTAAATTGCAACTTATTTTCGAATGAGTGGTTGTTCATATTCAAAGCAATTTCTATGAGTGTAGTTATCAAGTATGAGTTTCCCGCTATTGAGCGGTCCCCACCCCCTTTCCTTTGTCTACCAAGCTGTCATATCGGTTTCGTCCACTAGGGAAATTTCCTTTGTATCATGCAGTTAAACTTGTGTGAACTAATTGTGTGAGTGTTTATGTAATTCTATGATTTGATTAGTTAGATAGTAAATAATTAAACCGATTTGTATATCGCTGATTCATGATCTATGCTAGGGTTGGTGCAGACATCCAAGGGTTTGCGACATTCAGAAAATGACATGAGGTGATGATACATCAATAGGTGACTGTAATCGATAAGATATGAAAATATCTGAAGCGTTAATTCGGGAAAAAGAGACACTTTAAATATTTTCCCGTGGTGCCCCAACTTCCTAGTCAATTAAATGTACATGATTAGTTTAATCACGTAATAAAATTACACAGAGAATAATATAGTCTTCACATTTAATGATAGTTAACAACACAACAGTATACAATTTTTGTGCTTAAACCTGAGTGTAATATACCTTTTTGTTATTCTAAGGTTTGGCCTTCTTTCATAATCAGCATTTCAGATAAATACATTTCCCCATGGTGATAATTAAGTCCTTATGCTATTTTAATGATCCAACCTGGGATGACATGGTGGGAAGCTAAGCTGCAGCATCACCATCAGCATGGGAACCCACAATGTCAGGGAACCATCTGTTATACTTACAGTTACATATGACCCCCCCCCCCCCCCCCCCCCCCCGATATCCAAGTCAACAAACAGATTACCGACCATTTCGAATCCCACCATACCTTCTCCGCTATGCAATCTGGTTTCCGAGCTGGTCATGGGTGCACCTCAGCCACGCTCAAGGTCCTAAACGACATCATAACCGCCATCGATAAGAGACATTACTGTGCAGCCGTATTCATCGACCTGGCCAAGGCTTTCGACTCTGTCAATCACCACATTCTTATTCGCAGACTCGACAGCCTTGGTTTCTCAAATGATTGTCTCGCTTGGTTTACCAACTACTTCTCTGATAGAGTTCAGTGTGTCAAATCGGAGGGCCTGTTGTCCGGACCTCTGGCAGTCTATGGGTGTGCCACAGGGTTCAAATCTCGGGCCAACTCTCTTCTCTGAATATATCAATGATGTTGCACTTGCTGCTGGTGATTCTCTGATCCACCTCTACGCAGACGACACCATTCAGTATACTTCTGGCCCTTCTTTGGACACTGTGTTAACTAACCTCCAGACGAGTTTCAATGTCATACAACTCTCCTTCCGTGGCCTCCAGCTGCTCTTAAATGCAGGTAAAACCAAATGCATGCTATTCAATCGATCACTGCCCGCACCTGCTCGCCCATCCAGCATCACTACTCTGGACAGCTCTGACTTAGAATACGTGGACAACTACAAATTCCTGGGTGTCTGGTTAGACTGTAAACTCTCCTTCCAGACTCACATTAAGCATCTCCAATCCAAAATTAAATCTAGAATCGGCTTCCTATATCACAACAAAGCAGCCTTCACTCATGCTGCCAAACACACCCTCGTAAAACTGACCATCCTACCGATCCTCGACTTCAGTGATGTCATCTATGAAATAGCCTCCAATACTCTACTCAACAAACTGGATGCAGTCTATCACAGTGCCATCCATTTTGTCACCAAAGCCACATCCACTACCCACCATTGCGACCTGTACACTCTCGTTGGTTGGCCCTCGCTTCATACTCGTTGCCAAAAATAATTGGCTACAGGTTATCTACAAGTCTCTGCTAGGTAAAGCCCCGCCTTATCTCAGCTCACTGGTCACCATAGCAGCACCCACTCGTAGCACGCGCTCCAGCAGGCATATCTCACTGGTCACCCCCAAAGCCGATTCCTCCTTTGTTCGTCTTTCCTTCCAGTTCTCTGCTGCCAATGACTGGAACGAACTGCAAAAATATCTGAAGCTGGAGACTCATATCTCCCTCAATAGCTTTAAGGACCGGCTGTCAGAGCAGCTCACAGATCACTGCACCTTTTACATAGCCCATCTGTAAACATCCCCATACTGTATTTATTTAATTATTTATTTATTTATCTTGCTCCTTTGCACCCCAGTATCTCTACTTGCACATTCATCTTCTGCACATCTACCATTGCAGTGTTTAATTGCAATATTGTATTTACTTCGCCACCATGGCCTATTTATTGCCTTAACTTACCTCATTTGCACTCACTGTATATAGATTTGTTTTCTTTTGTTCTACTGTATTTTTTACCTTTTTTTTATTCCATGTGTAACTCTGTGTGGTTGTATGTGTCGAATTGCTACGCTTTTTCTTGCCCAGGTCGCAGTTGCAAATGAGAACTTGTTCTCAACTAGTCTACCTGGTTAAATAAAGGTGAAATAAATTATCAACAACAACTAAAATATGACTTCATCACACCAGATGGGGCGCTGTTGTATAGAGAACTGCTGGCTAAGATTCCAAAGCTTCTCAGAGTAGGACTACTGAGCTATGTGGTCAGTGTTGCGTCAGAAAGAAATACTTTAAAGTACTACTTAAGTAGTTTTCTTGAGCATCTATACTGTACTTTACTATTCATATTTTTTACAAATTTTACTTTCACTTCACTACATTCCTAAAGAAAATAATGTATTTTTTACTCTATGCATTTTCCCTGACACCCCAAAGTACTGATTAAATGTTGAATGCTTAGCAGTACAGGGAAATGGTCAAATTCACACACTTATCAAGAGAACTTATCCCCACTGCCTCTCCTCTGGCGTACTCACTAAAGACAAATGCTTTATTTGTAAATGATGTCTGAGTTTGAGTGTGCCCCTGCCTATCCCAAGAATAAATATAAATTGTGCCGTCCGTCTGGTTGGCTTGATATAAGGAATAAGAAATTATTTATACTTTTGATACTTCGGTATGTGTCAGAAATTGCATTTACTTTGATATATAAGTATATTTTAAACCAAATACCTTTAGACTTTTACTCAAGTAGTATTTTACTGGGCGACTGTCGCTTTTACTTCAGTCATTTTATATTAAGGTATCTTTACTTTTGTTCAAGTATGACAATTGAGTACTTTTTCCACCACTGCTTTCAGATCAGCGGAGACCTGTCCCTTATTCATAACGTGTCTCAGATCAGGAGTGCTGATCTAGGATCAGGTTTTCCCAGTCCAGAACAATCTGCTCCAATATGATCTAAAAAGTCCAACTGTTATGAACACGCTTCATGAATACGGGTCTAGATCAGGAACCGTGTCCACAAAGCACCTCAGAGTAGAGACTGCTTTCCAACAACAGGTGGTTTCTGTTGGCTGTTTCTGTTGACTATCTAATGGAGGTTCTTGAACAGTAAAACATCTGAGAGCAGAGCATTACATTTACATTTTAGTCATTCAGCAGACGTTCTCATTCAGAACGACTTAGAGGAGGACAGACTTTTGCCCAAATGAGAATCTCCCAGTGAATAAAATGGATCTCAGTAACCGGGAAACTAATGAGTGGTTGAGAGGTTGAGTAGAGTGTTACAGTTTTTCCCAATTGCTACAATTTTGCAAACTAGGCTGGTTTTATCAAAATACTTAACACAATTCACAAAACCACACACCCAAACTGCAAAATACCTCATATCCTGCAAAATGAAGCACTGCAACCAAAACTACATATAGTATTATCAAAATCAAACGTTTGCACAAAATAGCACACACTTCATTCATATTACCAGATTTTTGTCTAACCAACTACACACTGTTGGGCATAATGAAAAGCACTCATCTTTAGTATGCTTTGCCATAATACTAAAATAGTTCAATTTGTAGAAAATTCTTCATATGCACAGAAATATTTGCAGATACACATGCTGTTGAAACATTTTATTTTTCAACAAACAAGTCAGTGCAACATATGCACAACAGATATATTTACATTGGACTGAACAAAAATATGCTCACAAAAAACAGTAAACTGAAAAAGAAAATTGCAGAAAAAAATATATTGAAAAAAAGAGGCAAGGAAAATAATTAGGCAGCATCTTGCCGCACAGCTGGATCTGGCCACAACGCCTCGTCCACATCACAGGCAAGATCTTCCCTTGCCAGACATCGAGGGAAGAAGTGCCTTATCCATCCCTGAATCGCACCCACATCAATCTCATCGCATGCCTCTTCCATAGCCTGCACAAGAGGCATGCGCACAGAAATGGTGAGTATGGTGGGAGGTATTGCACGAGAAATGGTGGGTGGTCAGCAAACCAGTTTTGGACAGTGGCTGAACGATGAAAGCTCACGTTGTCCCATACTACAACGTACCGGGTTCTTTGATGGTCTGCATCATTCATACGCTCTGGTGGTATGAGAATGTTGTGGAGTCTGTCCAGAAATGTGAGAATATGGGCTGTGTTGTATGGTCCAAGGTTGGCATGACGGTGGAGGACACCATGCGTATTGGAGATGGCAGCGCACATTGTGATGTTCCCACCACGTTGGCCAGGAACATCTATAATGGTTCTGTGGCCAATGACGTTTCTCCCTCTTCTTCTGGTCTTTGCTAGGTTGAACCCAGCCTCATCTATAAAGATGAACTCATGTGGGATTGCATGAGCATCCATTTCCAGAATTCCCTGAAAACAAAGAACAAAAGCAGTCAATATGGTGTTATCCAGTACACTGGGAAACAATGTTGCGTGTAGTGTACTGCAGTCAATATTGTACTTACATCCACATATGCTCGACTGACCTCTGTTTCTTTGAGAGTTTCTCTCAAACTGCACCTTATAAAGTTGTTTCATTCGGATTTGGTTTCGCTTGAGAATGCGAGCCAATGTGGACAGACTGACTCGTTGAATGTTGTTGAATATGGTGTTGTCTTGGATGATGTGGCTTTGAATTTCTCGTGATCTGATTTCATTATTTTCCAAAACCTAGTTTACAATGGCAGCTCCCTGTACCCCGGTGAACATTTGGCCCCTTCCTCCACCATGGTTGTGTCTCTCAGTCCTTTAGAAAAACAACCCAAAAAATATATAGGACAATGCAGCCTAAAGATATTTCCCCCACAGTAGAGTAAATTCTACAGGAAATTTGTGCAGTTAGTGTATGACATCAGGCAATCATGAAGTAAGCAGGTGTCACCCAACTGATACACTATGACATGGGGTGTACTACATAGTGTGAAAAAAATGTTGGTTACATACCTGTACTCCAGTCTAAATGTCCCGATGACACAGGCGACAGTAAAACGGCTCAAGTTGGGCTGCACTCTGCCCAGCCTCTCGCATTGTCAGCCCATGGTTGATGACATGATCAACTAAGGTTGCTCTGATTTCATTTGAAAGTTGTTGTCTTCTTTGGCCATGAACTCCTCTACCAGCTCTACCCCTACCTCTCACTCTTCCTCCCCCTCTCATTCTCACCCTCCCTCTTCCTCTTCCTCTCTCTGCAACGGCTTCCATTGTTGTTGTAAAACAAAAGGTGCTCACCTGTGGTCTTTTCATAGTGCTTACTTCCTGATTGAAGTGGTAACAATTAACCATTGAGGTGTTTGGCCAGGTGGCACATGTATTGGCCAATTAGCTCATGTGGTGTCATTTTGAATGGCAGTATTTTGAAATGGCAAACATGTGACTTTA